>NW_026882479.1:0-41419 GCF_032173495.1 Musca vetustissima
TCTTTACACCGATCCCGTATTCATGTAAAATTTCCCGGTGTTCGGGCCATAATTACGGCCTCTGGAGCGACCAGAAAAACGGACAAAAATTTAGTAATTGGTCCATTTCATCCCCTAAATATTAACCGATCTTTACCAAAAACAATATGGGTCTTCATTGGCCAGAACCCATCCTACATGCAAAATTTCGTGAAGATTGGTGCATGACTGTGGCCTGTATTGTCTTTAGATCGACTCAGTCTACGACTCATGTCTAGATCGACTCAGGTAGTCGAGATATGACGATCGGTATACTTAAAGGTCTGTCTGGGACCAATATTACGCGGCGTTACAAACTCTTGGGGCTGCAAAAAGCTATAATACCCTGACAACATAGTTGTGTAGGGTATAAAAAGATCGGAAATAAATTGTTTTATTCCACTCCGCCTTCATGGCTATTTGTTTGCTATCATAATAACCAACCGAATCACGTCACAATATTTTAATTCCACCTGGAACAGGATCTACTACACAAAATTACTTCGGATTGTTAATCTCTTGGCAAGGCCATACGTACGCATTGTGTTTTGAACTTTTAATAGTTCATTTGGGGTTTTAATGTTTTGTTTTGGTTTTTTAATGTTTCTGTTTTTATTCTGTTTGTATAAAAATGGAAGACAGTTGCCAGAATGATATCAGTTCTTAATTTCATTCATTCAATACAGACCATCTGAAAACAAAATCTCAAAAACTTTACAAAATGTTCAAGTTGGTAGGTTTAAAAATAAAAATAGTTTTTTCAATGAATTTCTAAATAATATTTCCCATGTTCTGCCTTAGGTGGTATTGTCTGCTCTTCTCGCCGTAG
This sequence comes from Musca vetustissima, assembly GCF_032173495.1. Classification (NCBI taxonomy): domain Eukaryota; kingdom Metazoa; phylum Arthropoda; class Insecta; order Diptera; family Muscidae; genus Musca; species Musca vetustissima. The sequence continues at coordinate 848 of NW_026882479.1, forward strand.
CTGCTGCTCGTCCCGGTCATTTGGAAACACCTCTCTTCTATTCTGCTGCTCCAGCAGCCACTGTTACCGTTCAGGAATCGTCATTGGCTCATGTAGGTAATGTGGTAAAGAGTGTACCCTCTGCTGTGTCACACCACAGCAACAGTGTTGTCCACAGCAGTGCCAATGTTGTGGAAGATGTCTACAGTCCAGCTGTTAAGACCACATCGTATACAACCAAGACTTTGGCTACACCAGTTGTAGAAACCTATGCCGCTGCTGCACCTGTGGTACAAAGTTATACTGCTGCCGCCGCTGCTCCTTTGGTACAAACCTATGCTGCTCCATTGACCCATACTTATGCTGCTGTTCCAGCTTATTCAACCTATGCTGCTTCAGCTCCATTGACTTATACAGCCACTGGTGTATGGTAAACATTGCGAAAAGACTTTAAAGAAGGTGTTTCGAAAAATTGACTATGGATTTGAAAAAAAAAAAACAGTTATGTTGGAGGATATTGAAAACGATTTGTTATAAATTTGAGTAATAATTGCGAATAAAAAATTACGTTTATTTATTAAAAATCTGTTGTTTTTATTTTTTAATTTCAAAAAAAAGTATAAGGAAATCTGAATAACCAATATATATCAAAGGACAAGGTAATTCTTGGATATTTAATCAATGATATTATAATATTTATGAGTGAGCATTTTAGACATATTTTTAAAGGACTATCAATATCAATTTTTTAAACATGGACATTTTTAGAGGACTATTTAAAAACCAAATTTGCCAGACTTTCACTCGTGGATTTCTTAAAATTTTATTTTTTATACCCTTCACCACACTGTGGTACAGGGTATTATGTCTTTGTGCATGTGTTTGTTACAGGCAAAAGGAAACGAGATAGACACATGGTTCCTTTTGAGAATATGCATAGAATCACTTTCTGAGTCGGTTTACGCATGTCCGTCTGTCCGTCCATGTATTTTTGTGAACAAAGCACAGGTCGCATTTATGATCCGATTTGGATGAAATTTGGCATAGGTTACTTATTTGGTCCAAGGACGAACCCTATTGAAATTGGGAAAAATCGGTTCAGATTTAGATGTAACTCCCATATATATTTTCGTCCGATTTAATGTAAATGGTGCTCTAAAGTCGTTCTATATCATTCGATTTGCACGAAATTTGGCACAGCGTAATGAATAAGGTCTAGAATAATGGGTGTTCATGTTCATGAAAATCGGTTCAGATGTAGATATAGCTCCCATATATATTTTCGCCCGATTTAAGGTAAATGGTACACCAATATCCGTATATATATATATATATATATTTGCACGAAATTTGGCACAGCGTAATGAACTAGGCCTAGAATGATGTGTGATAAACTTCCTGAAAATCGGTTCAGATTTAGATATAGCTCCTGTATATATTTTCGTCCGATTTAATACAAATGGTGCACCAAAGTCTCTTAATATCTTTCGATTTGCACGAAATTTGGCACAGAGTATTGAATTAGACCTAGAATGATGTGTGTTAAGTTTCGGTTCAGATTTAGATATCGGTTCAGATTTAGATATAGCTCCCCAATATATTTTCGTCCGATTTAAGGAAAATAGTGCACCAACGTCCCTATATATTTCCGATTTGCACGGCATTTGCACAGCGTAATGAATTAAGCCTAGAATGATGTGTGTTAGATGCGTGAAAATCGGTTCAGATTTAGATATAGCTCCCATATATATTTTCTTCCGATTTAATATAAGTGGTGCACCAAATATATATCTTTCGATTTGCACGAAATTTGGCATATTGTACTGAATTAGGTCTAGAATGGTGTGTGTGAAATTTCCTGAAAATTGATTTCGATTTAGATATAGCTCCCATACATATTTTCGTCCGATTTAATGTAAATGGTACACCAACGTCCCTATATATCTTTCGAATTGCACCCAATTTGGCACAGCGTAATGAATTAGGTCTAGAATGATGTGTGTTAAGTTTCGTGAAAATCGGTTCAGATTTAGATATAACTCACATATATATTTTCGTCCGATTTAATGTAAATGGTGCACCAAAGTCCCTATATATCTTTCGATTTGCACGAAATTTGGCACATCGTAATGAAGGGAATATGGACAAGTTATTAGAAGGACTGAGTCGATCTAGACATCTGTGTCCCTCCGTCAGTCCGTCTGTCCATTATAATTTGTAAAGACGATACAGGCCACAGTCATGGACCAATCGTCACGAAATTTTGCATGTAGGACGGGTTCTGGTCAATGAAGACCCTTATTGTTTTTGGTAAATATCGGCTAATATTTAGGGGATGCAATGGACCAAATACTAAATTTTTGTCCATTTTTCCGTTCGCTCCAGGGGCCGTAATTAGGGCCCGAACACCGCGAAATTTTACATGGAGGACGGGATCGGTCTAAAGATTGGTCAATATTTAGCTTGTAAAATGGACCCTGACTTTTGTGTGAGAAATTACAAAATTTGCATTCTATGGCGTATATATTTGCCCCTGAAGGTCATAGAGCCGATAGTATATCCAACAGGATTGGTTGACCTTTAAATTGATGCCAATATAATTGGCATAAATATGTACTCGGATGTGGGAGTTACACTTAAATATTTATAGGTTCTTACGTATTCAGATATTATTTAGTAACCCATTACCACACTGGAGGAATATAGAGCTGATTGCTTTGAAATGTTCCGTGTGAATGGAATCTGGACAATTAATTAGAAGGGCTGTACTGAATATTAGTAATATTCGGAAAATATGTCAGTATAAGGAAGAGTTTCTGTTGACTTCTAATCGGGCAAGAGAGTGCAACTATCACGAAATATTGCGCAGGCACGGAATAAAAATCCTTACAAAGTTAGTGTTGAGTGGTAGTTGTGTAGAGTATCGTATGTTCGGCCCCGTCCTACTATACTGCTCCGCTCACTATTTTTAAATGTGTTTTTAAAGATTGGTCTGAGCGTGATTTTTTTAAAAATATTTTTATTTAAGTCTGTCCAAAAGCATTGATTGTTTGAAATTAGTCCATAAGAAAAAAAATTCTTTTTAAGGTTTTTCCATAAATGTGGATATTTTTAAAATATTTTTAAGGCCTGCCCAAAGCTTGAGTTAAAAAAATATATAGGCTGTCCAAAACACGTATTTTTATACCCTACACAACTATGTTGTCAGTATATTATAGCATTGTGCAGCCTCAAGAGTTTGTAACGCCGTGAAATATTGGTCCTAGACCCACCTTTAAGTATACCGATTATCATATCTCGACTCGCTGAGTCGATCTGGACATGTCTGTCCGTCCGTGTGTCCGTTATAATGTGTAAACACGATACAGGCCGTGTATCGTAGGATGAGTTCTGGCCAATGAAGACCCCTGTTTTTGTAAAAGATCGGTTAATATTTATGAGGGGAAATGGATCAAATACTTAATTTTTTCGGTTTTTCTGGTCGCTCCAGAGGCCGCAATTATGGCCCGAACATCGAAATTTTACATGGAGAAGGGGATCAGGCCAAATAATAAGCATTCCTATTTTGATAAAGACCGGTAAAATTAACCTTGATTTTTGTGTGTAAAATAACAAAATGTTTATCCTATGGTGTATATATTTACTCCTGAAGGATATAGACCTGAGAAGTTGATAGCATATCCAAGAGGAATGGTTGACCTTTAAATTGATACCAATTATATTGTCGTATGTAGATTTACAGGTTCTTACGTATTCAGATATTGTTTACTAACGCTGATCGCTTTGAAATTTTCCATGAGGTTCCAGTTATGGTCAAATAATTTTCGGTTATGATTAGATAGTAATAGTGGGTCGAAAACTTAATTATAAGCCGAACATCAAAACACAAGGGAATCTGGGCAAGTAATTAGAAGGGATGTAGTAAATATTAGTAATATTCGGAAAGTTTGTCAGTGTAAGGAAGAGGTGCTGTTGTCCTCTAATCGGACAAAATGGTGCAAATATTACAAACTATTGCCCAGGCTCGGAATAAACATCCACATAAAGTTAGAGTTCCGTGATAGTTAGATAGATGTAGGGTATCGTATGGTCGCGCCCGTCCGACTATACTGCTCCTGTTAAATTGTACAGCGACTGCAATCATAACAGCTAGATCATCAATTCAATGTCTGAACTTCACGATTCGAAAGTACATAGCACATAAAAAATAAATTTACATTCGCCTCCTCTTGAATTTATTGCAGCATCTAATTAACATTTTTTTATTAATGAAGTGAAAAAATGTCGTCATTGTCTGCCTCTGCACAGACGTTGCATGGATGTAAATCATTTGCAATTCATTTTTTTCATGATGTTGCTGCGTAAATCTCTTGTAGTTTAATTCAGTTCAATGTTCCGCGAAACTGAAGGTCAAACAGCATTAAAGAGAGGTAGATTTTAACGGTATTTACAGATATGGTGCAGGAAATGCAGTTTTTCAAGAATATAAAAGCACTCATTGCGTTAGTGATAGTCTTTAGAAACTAACTATAGAAAAAAATCCACGCTTATAGATATTAAAAAAAAGCACTTATCAACATTGCGTTAAAAAGATATTGTAATTTTGCAATCAAAAACAAAAAATCAGACACTCACATTTACATTTTATAAAATCTACGATTATATTTTCTTTTTAAAAACCACTTTTATAAAAATCATAAAAAATATTTTGAAAACATCCGCCTTTAGAGAAAAATTTATAATATATAACATCTCAAAAACCCACGCGTATTGAAAGACCTTAAAGAAATATTTATGGAAAATTTATCGAAATTTTCTGCCTTAATATTTAAAAAATTCACCATTATAGGCACACATTTAAGTATTTTCGCAAAACCCGAACCCAAAGAAAGGCTTTCAAAAATAGTTATTAAAATATTTACGCTTAATGTTTACTAAAAAATAAAAGTCACACACGTATCTATAAATAAATTGTAAAAAATAACAAAATATTTAAATAAAGTTAACTCCTTTGTAACCATAGTCAATGTTTACACGAATGAATTGCTTGTCTGTGTGTATATACATACATATGTGGATAATGACAATATTTACACACAACGAGGCAAATTGATATTCTCCGTGTTTTAAATATCTGACAAAACAATTATCCTTTGCATTTGGTTATTAAAACTGGGGATGGATGATATGTTAACAAATTGAATTGTTCAGATGCGTGTGCCATGGAAAAGGGTGTACCCTTTCCATTGTTGTTGTTGCTGCTGCTCGTTTTAGTAATGTTTTTCCTAAGTACTAGAAAATGATGGTCCTAATAAGTTTATATTTTAATCCTGTTGTTTGTTTGTTGACAACAGCCTTTGTTTATCCTTGTCCAGTTAATTCAGCCTGACCTCAGATTTCCGCGTGATTGCCTTACGGTGACAATCATTATTTATTTTTATTGACCTTTCTTCGTTTCACTGAAATGCATGTATATGTGACAGTGTTTTCTTTCAAAACAAAGTGGAAAAAATATTTAAAATATTAAAAATATAAAAAAATCATAATAAATTGAATATAAAATATAACTTGGAAAATTATTTAAAATTGAAAATTATTTTAAAAAATCCATGATTATGGATAGTCATTGATAGTTCTCGAAATAATATTTAAAATCTACGCTTAAGGATAGAACTTAAAATATATTTAAACCAGAGCGGACGGGGCCGACCATACGATACCCTACACAACTACCATGGAATTCTAACTTTCTGCGGATTTTTATTCCGAGCCTGGACAATGTTTCGTGATAGTTGCACCCTCTTACAGTGACATATTTTTCGAATATTACTAATATACACTACAGTCCCTCTGATTAATTGTCCATATTCCTTTCACCGTGGGTTGTGTTGTGATGTCCGACTTTCAATTGCGGCATATATATCAAATCGAAAGAACACAAAAAATTAAGTTTTCGGTCCGCTTCATCCCAAAATTATTATCGGATCAACACCGAATATTATAGGCGCTTTCCTTGGCCATACCTGAATCCTCATGGAAAATTTCAAAGCGATCAGCGCTATATTCCCTCCCACTAGTGTGGTAATGCGTTACTAAATAATATCTCAGTACGTAAGCACATCCGAGTACATACGACCATATAATTGTTATCAGTTTAAAGGTAACCACTCCTCTTGGATATACTACCAACTTCGCTGGTCTATGTCATTCAGGGGCAAATATTGAATACAAATATACATTGAATACATTGTGTGTGAACATTGAATACAAATTTTGTATTTTATCATAACAGGCATGCTTATTCTTGTTCTCCATGTAAAATTTCGCGATGTTCTTGCCATAATTGTGGCCTCTGGAGCGACCAGAAAAACGGACAAAAATTAAGTATTTGGTCCATTTCATCCCTTAAATTTTAACCGATATTTACCAAAAACAATAAGGGTCTTCATTGGGCAGAACCCATCCTACATGCAAAATTTCGAAGATTGGTCCATAACTGTGGCCTGTATCGTGTTTTACAAATTATAATGAACAAACGGACAGACTTACGGACACACATGTCTAAATCGACTCAACTAGTCGAGATAAGACGATCGGTATACATAATGGTGGGTCTAGGACCAATATTTCGCGGCGTTACAAACTCTTGGGGCACAAAGCTATAATACCCTGACAACATAGTTGTGTATAAAACATCCGCCTCTTTTAATAGTCATTTAAAAAAACGCGCTTATTTATTGTCTTTGAAAAAAAATATATATTCAAAAACCAGTGAGCGGATCAGTATAATCGGAGGGGCTGACCATGCGATACCCTACACCACTACCATGTAAACCCAAACATGTGCCGATGTTTATTTCGAGCATGTGCAATATTCTTTACACTCACATAGTTTCCGAATATTACTAATATTCAGTACAGCACTTCTAATTACTTGGCCAGATTCCCTTCACCGTGGGTTGTGATGTGGCCTATAGGTCGACTCCCAAAATTCTTATTTTTCGATCCATTTAATTCCGAATTATATGATCACCACCGAAAATAATAGGCGTCGTCCTTGACCATAACTGGAACCTCATGAAAATTTTCAAAGCGATCAGCGCAATATTTCTGCCCTATCATGTTAATGGATTATTAAATAATATCTGAATACGTAAGAACCTGTAAATATTTAAGTTTAACTCTCACATCAACCACTCTTCTTGGATATTCTATAAACTTCTATCTGGTCTATGTCCTTCAGGAGTAAATATATACGCCATAGTATACAATTTTTGTAATTTTTCACACAGAAGTCAGGGTTCATTTGACCAGCTAAATATTGACCCATCTTTTTCAAAACAGACATACTTGTTCTCTGGCCCGGTCCCCTTATCCATGTAAAATTTCGGGTCATAATTGGAACCGCTGGAGCGATCAGAAAAACCGATAAAAATTATGTATTTGGTCCATTTCATCCCCTAAATATTAAACGATCTTTAATCATTGACCCCATACTTAATGCAAAATTTCGTGAAGATTGGCCCATAACTGTGTCCTGTATCTTGTTTAAAAAATATAATGGACAGACATACGGGCGGACGGACACACACGTCTAGACACATATGTCTAGATCGACTCAGCTAGTCGAGATATGACGATCGGTATACATAAAGGTGGACCAATATTTCGCGGCGTTGCAAACTTTTGGGGCTGCACAAAGGTATAATACCCTGACAACATAGTTGTGTAGGGAATAAAAAACCCACCCTTATGGATAGCCATTGAAAAATATTTAAAAAAAAATCCGTGATTATGGATAGTCTACGTTCATTGATAGTTCTCGAAATAATATTTAAAATCCACGCTTAAGGATAGAACTTAAAATATATTTAAAAAATTCACTCTTTGTAGATAATTTTGGAAAATTATTGATAGTTCTTAAACATATTTTTTATGGCAAGTTCTTCAAATGTTGTTAAAAAATCCGACTTATGGATAGTCCTTGAAAAATATATTTACATGAAGCCACGCTTATTGGTAGTCCTTTGGAATAATATTAAAAAATTCAAGCCTAGGAATAGTCCACACTCCTTGTTATTCCTTGATAGTCCTTATAAATATATTAAGGAATCCGAGTACATACAATAATACAAAAGTTCGGGTCCATTTGATCCGCTAAATATTGACCGATCTTTATCAAAACAGGCATGCTTATTCTTTGGCCCGATCCCCTTCTCAATGTACAAATTCGCTAAGTTTGGGTCATAATTACAGCCTCAGGAGCAACCAGAAAAGTATTTTGTAAAAAATTCACGAAATTGCATTAAAATACCACTGTAATCACGCCGAAAGGACATTTCCGTCGAAGGTCATTCTTTAGTTCAGTTCATTGCACTGTACAATCAGCTGAAGACCGGATGACCAATAAACACCATTCGATTTGACACGTGCCCCACAATATGTTCTTAAATGCAGCGCGAACTCATCCCCACCCTCCCCCTCCAACTAACATTGTATCGTTGCAAATATGCGATGATGAATGGCTGAAAATATTGGGATTTTTCATGGATAAGTAACTAGCAACCATGCCCAAGGAAAGGTGTCCTGTGCCATAAAGCATTACACTCGATTTAGTCCCAAAAGGAGACATTTTTGCATTGCAAAAAAGGAAGAGAAGTGTTGTTGTTGTTGTTGCTACGCCTTCACACAGCAATGACTAATGTTGCACGCAGCACACAAATGAACAGCAATGCCAAGGATTGATGACACTGCACTCAAATGCTGCCATGATTGATGAAGAGCAAATATGCCACACACACACACATATACACCAACACCAATACATACATACCTGTTTATCGAATAGCTGCAAGGAAACAGAAAAAAAGGGAATTTGATTATAGAAAGCATGCAGTAATTGAATGTAAAATGCATTCATTGGACACGTGTAATGTGGGATGGATTTTGTAATATCTATATCGAGGGATATGTAGGAGTGTGGCGGAGGCAGAGGAGGGGATCTGTTGTATAGTGTGACAAATGTGGTACAGTGTATGACAGGACATTATATAATATAACTACAACATGAATATTATTGATGAAGCAACGTTACTTTTTGAAATGAAAAAACGAGTAACTGAGTATTTTTTTTTATTTTTAGAAGAACATTTTAGTAATCGCATATTTAAGATTCAAATTTAATTTTAATATATCTGTATTTCCCTATTTTCGGTATTTAAAAGGTTTCATCCGTACTTTACAATATAACATTCCGTAATTCATTCCAACAAAATTATTTCTGTAATTTATAAATTAAAAGCACGGATTTAAAAAAAAATAAATGTCAATGAAAACCAGTAAGGAAAGCAGTAAAGTCACACGGGCCGACTATATGATACCCTTCACCACTTTCGGTATATTCAACAGATGGAATCCTAACAGACGTCGCATTTTTGAAGGACCATTAACATGAAATTAAACATGGCATTCTGCAACCTATACTAAATTTTGGACAGATATAGAGTTGCTTCTTACAATGGGACAAAACTATCTAAATAAATTTAAACCAATATATCGAAATCTAAACTGATGCCATCAAAATTTGTCACATGTTAGGTAACACTTATTTCAGAATGCTTTGTGCATTCGGCCACATTTTGAGTACTTCATTTACTTATAAATCCAAAGTTCATGCAAATGGAAGGATATATAGGGACTTTGGTGCACCATTTACATAAAATAATCTGAGCCGATTTTCACGAAATCTAACACAAATCTTTCTAGATTTATTTCAGTACGCTATGCCAAATTTCGTGCAAATCGAAGGATATATAGGGACTTTGGTACACTATTTACTTAAAATCTGACGAAAATATATATGGGAGCTATATCTAAATCTGACCCGATTTTCACGAAATCTAACACACATCTTTCTAGATTTAATTCAGTACGCTAAATCTAAGGCTATATAGGGACATTGGTGTACCATTTATATAAAATCGAACGAAAATATATATGGGAGCTATATCTAAATCTTAACCGATATCCACGAAACTTACCACACATCTTTCTTGACTTGATTCAGTACGCTATGCCAAATTTCGTGCACAGCGAAGTATATATATATATGGACTTTGTTCCACCAGTTACATAAAATCGGACGAAAGTATATATGAGAGCTATATCTAAATCTTAACCGATATCCACGAAACTTAACACACATCTTTCTAGACTTGATTCAGTACGCTATGCCAAATTCCGTGCACAGCGAAGTATATATATATGGACTTTGTTCCACCAAATAACCTGTACTTTGTTTACAATTTAACATCTACAGACAGACGAACGGACGGACGAACATGCATAAATCGACTTAAAAAGTGATTCTATGCATATTCTCAAAAGGAACCCTGTGTCTATCTCGCTTCCTTTTGCCTGTTACAAACATATGCAAAAAGACATAATACCCTGTACCACAGTGTGGGGAAGGGTATAAATATAAGGCATGGGGCTATTAAAAATATTTTTCCGGTGGAAATAATGGCTTTGGTTATCGTGAAAATATTTTCTTCAAATCGAAATATTGGCATAGATTTTTCATAACAATATATTTTCGAAAGAAAATATGGGCATAGATTTCGGCTATTCTTCATAATTTGTTTATTAAGTGGTGATATACACAACTATGTTGTCAGGGTACTAAAGATTTGTGCAGCTCCATGTTTTCGTAACTCCGCGAAATATTGGTCCTAGACCCTTTAAGTATACCGATCATATCATTATGTATACCGATCATATCTCGACTAGCTGAGTCGAGATACAGGCCAAAGTTATGGACCAAACTTCACGAAATTTTGCATGTAGGATGGGTTCTGGCCAATGAAGACCCCTATTGTTTTTGGAAAAGATTATTTAGGGGATGAAATGGACCAACTACTTAATTTTTATCGTTCTTTCTGGTCGCTCCAGAGGCCGCAATAATGGCCCAAACATCGTGAATTTTTACATGGAGAAGGGGATCGGGCCAAAGAATAAGCATGCCCATTTTGATAAAGATCGGTCAATATTTAGCGGGTCAAATGGACCCTGACTTTGGTGTAAAAAATTAGCACTGAAGGATATAGTCCCAAGATGTTGAGTCGTATGTACTCGGATGTGGGAGTTACACTTAAATATTTGCAGATGTTTACGTATTTATATATTACTTAGTAACCCATTACCACACTAGAGGGCGGAAATATAGCGCTGATCGCTTTGAGTATCCAGGTATGGTCCAGGACAACGTCTATAATTTTCGGTGAAAAGAATTTAAGAAGATGGCCTATATTTGTTCCATGAAAAAATTATAGGCATAGGGTTTTTATGGAAAAAAATATAAGCGTGGAATTTTTTACAGTTAAGGGAACTCCTTTCGAGAAGAAATTAAAAGCGTAGATTTTTTTAAAAAATATCCTAAAGATATATCATAGGTCTCGATTTAAAGAAAAAAACTTCAATGCGGAAAATGAATGAGCTGATTTCATAAAAAAATTTAAAATTTAAGGCGTGGATTTTTTAAAATATATTTTTAAGACGAAATTGAAAGTGTGGATTAATTCAAAATTTTCCAAGAAGAATATTGAACGGTTTCGATTTTTTAAGGCTAAAATTGAAGGTGCACAATGTGCTGGGATTTTTAAAAATAGTTTTCCAAAGTAAAGACATCGATTTCTGTACCCTAGACGACCGACTGTGACACATTTTTTAAAATTGTCATTCAAATGTAAGGATTTTTTAAAATAGCTTTTTAATACGCCGATTTTTTTGAAATATTTTTAAGTGGATTTTAAAAGTGTGATATTTTAAATATATTATTAAGAAGACCAGCTTACTTAGAACAACAAGATGGTTTAAAAATTATTTTTAGAAGAGGGGGATGAAGTGGTAGTTTCAATTGAAAATTAAAGCCTTGGAGCTTTAAAAAATGTTTTAACAAAAATTGTGTGAGTTTTTTTTTTATCCGATAAGTTGATATTATACCCAAGAGCAGTGATTGACCTTTAAATTGATTTGATCTATAGGTCACAATTGTAAGGCGAACATCACAACACTACCCACGGTGCAGGGAATTTTGACAAGTGATTAGAAGGGCAGTACTGAATATTAATATTATTTGTTGACTTCTAGTCGGTCAAGAGGGTGCAAATATCGCGAAATATTGTCCAAGCTCAGAATATAGAACCACAGAAAATATATTCGTGGAAATTGTGTAGGGTATCATATGGTCGGTCCCGTCCGACTATACTGCTCCGCTCACTGGTTTTTAAATATATTATTAAGAAGACCACCTTAAATAGAACAAGAAGATTTTTTGTTAATTATTTTTCGGAGAGGGGGAAACGAAGTCTTGGGGTTTTAAAAAATGTTAAAAAAATACTATTTTTCAAACGAACTTTTGTGTGTGTGTGTGTGTGTGTATGTTTTTTTAATAAAACCCAATATTCAATTTTTTTTTTACAAATCATTTCGATCTTTATTACTTCATTTACAAAAAAAATCATTGAATTATCAGTCAAAAGTTTTGTTTATCTTTTTTTAAATATAAAATTTTGTTTTGGAATAGAGAACAAACGTACATTCACTAAAGAGTGGTGGAAAAACTATGTAGTTGGGATGAAATAATAGTAATAAATATAAATACAAAGGTATATACATACATACAAAAAAATTATATAATATGACAAATGAACATTTCTTTATGGCAATGATGATTTTTTAGAAAATATAGCAGTGAAATAGCTTTAGAAAATAAAAACAAAAACACATAAACTATTATGTCCAACTGTTTAGTACCGGGTTACCAATAGGGCAGCAACATAAGCCAAAGCGGGTTGAATCAAAATATATATTCTAGCTATGACAAATCCATACACATACACCCACCGCATCACATCTTCGTTTGGATTTACCAGGGATGAGCATAACCATGGGCCAATGGCAAGACAGGAGCATGATAACTGGCATGCAATGCTAAGGGAGCTGCAGCATAGGTTGTCTTAATCACTGGTGCAACAATGGGCTGGACAACATGAGCTGAGCTGTGGACCTGGCTAATGGATTGATGGGATACGGCAGTGGGTACGGATTTGACAATGGCACCAACTTTGGCATAGGCAGGCTCATGGATGACAGTGGCAGGAGCCGACAGTAGAAGAGGACCATGGCCAGCCAAGTAACCGGGACGAGCAGCAGCTACGGCCAAAAGAGCAGACAACACCACCTGCAATGTCAAGAATAAAATTGAAAGTTCACCAAAATATCCTATAGTATATCCTTTTGCGCTCGCCTTACCAATTTGAACATTTTGATTATCCTTTAGGAGTTTTGAAGTGGAGAGTTAAGAAATAGACAAAGAGGTCTGTGTTGCTGATGTGACTGTTTAGACTGTTTTGAAGTCTGAATAGTTTATGTTTTAATCTAGGTACGGGTGACCATTTATATACTAAAAACGTGGCTTATTTCCTCAAATGCTTGTTCGAAACCAAACGAAATTCCCCTAAAATCAGCTGCAGATGCTGACGTTGCCGCCGCTGCCGTTTGATGCAAAGCCATACAAATGAGGTGAACACAAACCATAACAAAGGCGGCGAACAACAACAAAAACGCGAGCAAATGTTGGCGAAAATTGTTTGCAAAATATGAGAATAGAAACATAAAGCAACAAAAACAAAACATTTCAGTTCATAAAGCAACATACCGCCCGGCAAGCTGACTGGCTGGCTGCCTGGCTGGCCTTCTCAACCGGGTTCGAACTCGCTTAGCAGACACTTTATAATCACGTTAATGCACAATTTGTTGTTTGTTGTATTGTTTCCTAGATCCAAGTTGATGCATTGTTAGTGTGGTGTTGGAAATGTTTGTTGCTATTGTTGTTGGTGGTTTGGCGTCTTTAATGTGAGTGACCAGAAGAAAAAAATAATGACAATTGGTGGTTTAGAATTTAGGTGGCAATGACGTTGGCGCTGCCGGTTAACCACCACCTCTCAACTATGCTCCCATAAGTGGGTTTTACAATAAATAAAATTACAACATACATACACATATATAAATCGATTACAACATATTCCAGGCAAACACACACAGGCGACGTCATTCGACTTCTGGCCATTGCTTAATTTTTCTTCTGTTTGTGAAAATTACTCACTCTTGATTTTGTAACAGAAAATTTATTTAATCAGATATCAAGAAAAATAAGAAAGAAAATTAAAATAATGGTAATTTCTTGAAAACTAATTCAGGAATTCGATACAATGTTATTTGAACAAAAGATTGGAGAATACCTACGAAAACGTTTTGTATTAAAATAAAAACAAAATTAAGGACTATCCCAATTGTGGTTTCTTATGCCCTACACAAAATTTTGTGATGGTGTCACAAGTGGGTAACGCCTCGAAATTTTGGTCCTAGACCATCCATCGCCATATCGTGATTAGCTAGACACAGTATATATTTAATCCTGAAGGACATAAACCCGAGAAGTTGATAGTAGATCCAAAAGGAGTGGTTGACCTTTAAATTGATACCAATTATATTGTCGTATGTTCTCGAATGTGGGAGATACACTTACATATTTACAGATGCTTACGTATTCAAATATTATTTTAGTAACTCATTACCACACTAGAAGGCGGAAATATAACTCTGATCGATTTGAAATTTTCCATGTGGTTCCAGTTGTGGTCAAAGACAGAGCCTATAATTTTCGGTGATAATCAGATAAAGATTTTGGGATGAAGTGGACCGAAAACTTAATTGTTTGTGTTTTTTCTAGTCGATCTATAGGCCACAATTGAAAGCCGAACATCACAACACAACCCACGGTGAAGGGAATCTGGACAAATAATTAGAAGAGCTGTACAGAATATTAGTAATATTCGGAAAATATGTCAGTGTAAGGAAGAGGTGCTGTTGACCTCTAATCGGGCAAGAGGGTGTAAATGTCACGAAATATTGCTCACGCTCGGAATAAACATCCACAGAAAATAAGAACTCCGTGGTAATTGTGTCGTATGGTCGGTCCTGTCCGACTATACTGCTCCGCTCACTGGTTTATTAGACATTTTCACTTCATGAACTATTTTTACAGATAGATTTTTAGATGAGATATTTACGGCCACACAAAGCAATAAGGCTAAAGGGTATAAAAATGAACTTTAATTATACCCTCAGACTTATGCTACTACACTTCGCTACGCAAAACGTGCCTTCACGAAATATTGGTTTTAGACCCCATGTTTTTTGCACAAATCCGTTTCCGAAAATTTGGAGTCGGTCCACTCCTTCTGTTAACTCGACCACAAAATGGTCAAAATTTCGTTAAAAAGGATATTGAAAGAGTGGATTTTAATAAAAAGTTTTCAATACCAAATCAAAGGTATGGTTTAAAAAATTGAAAGGTCAAAATTTCGTTAAAAGGATATTGAAAGAGTGGATTTTAATAAAAAGTTTTCAATACCAAATCAAAGGTATGGTTTATAAAATTGAAAGCGGGAATTGAAAGCATTTATTCACTATAGAGGTCACATCTATGATCCAAACATCCCGACCAAGGAATAAGCATGACTATTTCGAAAAAGATCGGTCAAATATTTAGCTGGTCAAATGGACCCTGACCTTTGTGAAAAAATATGACAAAATTGGTATTCTCTTTACTTAGTCCGAAGATGGGACCCACTGGTGCACTCCTTCGCATACCTCACTCACTAAAGTTCAAAATGTTCAATATTTATAAATCCAATATTAGACTAATGGAATGTTTGATTTGATCCATATCTGTGCATATCGTATCATTTATCTCAAATTTAAATTAAGTTCAGAAATGGGGAAAATCGGTCCATTCCATGTGGCACCTCCCCAACAAAATAGTAAAAATGTTGCTTAAAAATGAATTTGATAATATCATCGAACATAGCATCCGATTCAAAGCAAACATTGTACAAACTAATATTTTAATCATGCCTTTATATTGTTGGAAGATGGGACTTATCAGTCCTACCTCCTCCACAAAGGCTTAAAATTTGAAAATTTGTAACTCTTAAATTGAGCTAACGAATTATCGAAATTTCACTCAAACTTTACACATCGAAATTTTGTTTCCTAGCCTAGATCGAATCCAAAAAGGGGATCCATCGGTTTACTCCTTGTGGTAACTCCCGATCGAAATTTTTAATTTTTTAATATAATAACAATGATAAGGAATCGCCGAATTCATGCAAAAACTGCACATCTGGTACCTAAAAAAAAATTTACTCAAAATTAATTTTATAACAATTTTTATGCGAACGAACTATCCGGACTATTCAACAAAACTTTGTACAACCTAATATTTTAAGTATGATTGTATAATGTAGGAAGATCGGACTTATCGGTCCTACCTCCTCCACAAACGTTCAACATTTTGAAAGATTGTAAATCTCATATGGAGCGTACGGAATATCCAATTGCATCCAAACTTTGCACATGTTAATATAATTACCTTACATACATTTAGCTTAAAGACCCGTTAGCCTTCTCCTTGTGGTATCTTCCCCACAAGATGTCAACATGTTGAAATTTTTTTAATATCAAGGTAATAGAATGTCTGCTTTGATTCAATCTTTGCAAATCGTAATATTTTTCCACACCTACATTGAATCATACGGAACTTCTGGTAACCCTCCTTCTTCTGCTAACTCTCCATAGATGGATAACACTTTAATAAAACCAGTAAGGAAAGTAGTAAAGTCGGACGGGGCCGACTCTAGGATACCCTTCACCACTATGGGTACATTAAACAGGACTATTAACATGAAATTGGATGAAATAAAATATGTGATATTTATCTAAATGTGAATCTACCTAGATTTGTCCATAAAGTGTGTAAATCGACTTCAAACAAATATAAATAGGTCATCCGGTTGACTATGTCTGTACTTCTAGAAAACGCAACTACGTAATTCTATGCTCAATTTTGTACGTTGTGCAAAATTTGATGTCAATCTGACTAACATGAGGAGTATGATGCCCAATTTGCTTGATATCGGGCGAAAAAATATATGTAAGCTATATCCACATATTAAGCGATTTCAAACAAACTTGTCACAGGTTAGGTTATACTAACTTTAGAACGTTTTGTTCCTATTGGTTCCTTGGTGCGTCAATTACATAAAATCAATCTATAATAAAATGGAGCTATATCTAAATCTGGACCGATTTTCACGAAACAAGGCAGACATCACTCTAGGCTCAATTCAGTACGTTATGCCAAATTTCGTGCAAATCGAAAGATATATAGCGACTTTGGTGAACCATTTACATGAAATCGGACGAAACTATATGTGGGAGCTATATAGAAATATGGACCGATTTTATCGAAACTTGGCAGACATCACTCTAGGCTCAATTCAGTACGTTATGCCAAATTTCGTGCAAATCGAAAGATATGTAGCGACTTTGGTGCACCATTTACATGAAATCGGACGAAACTATATATGGGAGCTATATCTAAATCTTGACCGATTTTCACGGAGCTTGGCAGACATCATTCTAGACCTAAATGATTAGGCTGTACCAAATTTCGTGCTAATCGAAAGATATATAGGGACTTTGGGGCCCCATTTACATTAAATCGGACGAAACTATATATGTGAGCTATATCTAAATCGGGACCGATTTTCATGAAACTTGGCAGACATCATTCTAGGCCCAATTAAGTACGTTATGCCAAATTTCGTGCAAATCGAAGGATATATAGGGACTTTGGGGCACCATTTACATGAAATCGGACGAAACTATATATGGGAGCTATATCTAAATCTGGACCGATTTTCTTGAAACTGGGCAGACACCATTCCAGACTCAATTCAGTACGTTATGCCAAATTTCGTGCAAATCGAAAGATATATAGAGACTTTGGGGCACCATTTACATGAAATCGGACGAAACTATATATGGGAGCTATATCTAAATCTGGACCGATTTTCACGAAACTTGGCAGACATCACTCTAGGCTTAATTCAGTACGTTATGCCAAATTTCGTGCAAATCAAAAGATATATAGGGACTTTGGGGCACCATTTACATGAAATCGGACGAAACTATATATGGGAGCTATATCTAAATCTGGACCGATTTTCACGAAACTTGGCAGACATCATTCTAGACCTAAATGATTAGGCTGTACTAAATTTCGTGCAAATCGAAAGTTATATAGGGACTGTTTACATTAAATCGGTTAAATATATATATGGGAGCTATATCTAAATCTGAACCGATTTTTCCCAATTTCAATAGGGTTCGTCCTTGGGCCAAATAAGTGACCTATGCCAAATTTCATCCAATTCGGATCATAAATGCGACCTGTACTTTGTTTACAATTTAACATGGACAGACGGACGGACGGACGGACAGACGGACATGCGTAAATCGACTCAGAAAGTGATTCTATGCATATTCTCAAAAGGAACCATGGGTCTATCTCGATTATTTTTGCCTGTTACAAACATATGCACAAAGACATAATACCCTGTACCACAGTGTGGTGAAGGGTATAAACATATACCTGGTATGAAACGAATGATAAAACCTGTTTTTTTTTCGTAGACCTCTGAGAGAATACATCTCTCGGCATCACTGATCGACACTTTTTTACTTGTTTTATGCGCACATGTATGTTAGCCTTAAAACATGGACCTGCATTTCTAATTATTTGCATAGATAGATTATATTGTCAATTGGGCGCCACTTTAATATAGGAGTTATTTCAAACCGATATACCTCATTTGTAGTGCCAAACATTCTAAGAGTACTATCCACGGAATCCCAAAATTTCAATATTGTGATCTCTATAGTGACGAATATGGCTAAATCGACATAGCATTTCTCCGATGAATATTTCGAAGTTTTGCAATAGCAATGACAATTTTAATATATACTCCAGATTATGGTGAAGGGTATGAAAATTAAAAATTTTGAAATGTTTGTACTTTTTACAACGTTCATTACGTTGCTAATTATTTGTATTTATATCGAAATAATTGCGAAAATGCATTTCTTTTCTCATCTCTACATAAGCAGTTCTTTGCAAAGCAGATTTCAATTGTTGGACTGAATATTCACCCATACACCTACAATTGTTTCCACGGTAAATGAATTTTCATAGAATATTATCAAAGAAATCTTATACGTGATTAATTACATACAATTCCTTTGAAAACGCATACACACACAAAATGTATTTTAAATACAAAATGTTTGCATTCCTCCAATCTACACTGCTGACCAATTTTTTTACATTGTGATCAAACATACGTCGGAATCCATAGGCCATACATGCGTGGTCTGTGGCTATCAGCCAACCAGCCAGCAGTAGCAGTATCATTGTGGTTTCTTGCCATGGCTAATGGCGTTTTGTGGTCTGCTTTATTATGGTAGGTCAGTAACTTGAGTTGGAGCTTGACCAACAACAGAAACACACAACCCGTTGTAATGGCCATGAATTTATGCACTTTTAACGCACAATACACGCACTTTTTTCTTGCTCGTTGTCTGTTTGTTTGGTTTGGTTTTTTGTTGTGGCATTCAGTTTGAAATGAGTTTTTTTTATTTTTGGTTAATTGTAGTTCAAGTTCATGAACGCGTGTCTCTCTACGCAAACGGATTTCATTTTACAGAAGTTTCTTTTGGACTGTTTTATTTTGATAACTATTTTTGGTGGGTAATTACAGCACATAAAAGTGAAATGTAATGTGAATGGATGTAATGAGATTTTGTTGTAAATTCTGTGAAGTACTACAAATTAACAACTAAAATTAGTAATGTTATGGCTTTTAGTTTTTTATTTTTCAAAATTTGATTTTATTCTTGGAAATAAATTATCTACGTGGAGATCATATCTCTTTTATACGTATTTTTTGGAATGATTATTCTAGAATTAGTACTTCAATTTTATAGTTATTTGAATAATTACACATGACTACTGACACATCATTCTTGGCTTAATTTAGTACGTTGTGCTAAATTTCGTGCAAATCTAGTGATATATAGGGACTTTGGTGCACCATTTACCTTAAATTGAACGAAAATATATATGGGAGCCATATCTAAATCTGAACCGATTTTTCCCAATTTCATTAGGGTTCGTCCTTGGGCCAAATAAATGAGGTGTGCCAATTTTCATCCAATTCGAATCATAAATGTGACCTGTACTCTGTTTACATTTTAACATGGACAGACAGACGGACGGATGGACATGCATAAATCGACTTAGGAAGTGATTCTATTCATATTCTTATATATATCTCGTATATCTCGTTTCCTTTTGCTTGTTACAAACATTTGCACACAGTGTGGTGAAGGGTATGACGTATATTCTCAGGTGACAGAAGTTCAAGACCTACTAATCCGAAGCAGATTATTGGAAGCTTCTTAATTGACCTGTTAACTGAATTTCTCACTCTATACCATGTTTTATAGCCGAAGGAGAACTGGACAGAGTTTTCAAACGACGGGAGCTATATATATTTAGTTAACACTCTCGAACATTAAAAAATTAAAATTCTATAGAAGCCCCTTTTTATGGGTTTCTGTCCATGGAAAGTGTATGCTCACTTACCAGCCCGATGAGAATTAGCAAAATTTGAAATCAAGAATGGGGGATTACTTTAATATATAGAATATCTGTTAAGTGGCTCCAGTCCAAAAAACATGTATAAGAGGGTTGTCTATTGAAGACATGATCACAGTAGACCCGTTAATATATTTTATATTTAGAAAACCTGTAAAAACCCCCAATCTATATATAAAGAGTGGAATTGTTTCTAAAGACAGAAGAGTCTGGCCAAAATGTTTCCATGTATATAAAACTAGTGGTAGAGGCCTATGGAAATCATTACACAGTAGAAGATATTTCTGGATAGATATTTCTGGAAGATATTTCTTCGATATACTTCTACATATTCTGGCTAGATAACAAAACATGAAGCTGGCAATATATATGAAGCTGTGCAATTATGGCTAATGAGAAATAATGTTTTCAAACCCCATCGTTCTTTGGACCAAATCCACTTCAGACAATTTGAAATCGATTTACACAATAACTCTCGAAGGGAGTAACCGATTTCATTCAAAATTTGCACATCGAGATATTTATTCCAAACATACATCAAGTTCGAAGAAGAGGGATATCCCCCACAAAATGGTCAACATTGAAAATTTATTTTATAATATCATGAGTACGGACTATCCGATTTGAATTAAACCTTGCACAACCTAATATTGCAACCATCACAGTGTATTGTTGGAATATTGGTCCACTCCTTCTAGTACCTCCCCTACAAAAGTGCTAAAATTTTGAAAATTTTAACATCGCATATGAAGTGTACGGAATTTCCTATTTATTAAGATTATGTTCAATAATCGGCCACTCCCTCTGGCACTTCTCCCTCAAAATGGGCAAAATTTCGCACAAAATAAATTTTATAATATATCGCGAACGGACTATCCGATTTTAACTAAACTTTGCGCAACCTAATATTATAGCTATGACTGTATAATATTGAAATTTGGCGCTTATCGGTCCGCCCCTTTTAGTACCTCCCCTCATATGAGGAACCAATTTCATCGAAACTTTGCACAACGTAATATGTGTATCGTATTTCGATTATGTCTAATGATGTGATGGTCTACACCTTCTGGTAAAACCCACACGGTGTCATTTTTTTTTAATTTGTTAGTCCATTATTAAACGAATTTAATGTCCGATTTGATCCATACTTTACAAATTGTAATATTTTGCCAAACGTATATCAATTCTGAAGATAGGAACCATCGTTCCACTCTCTTTGGTACCTCGCAATAAAAATAATAAAACCTGTTTGTAATTCCGTAGACCTCCGCTGAGGGTATATATGAATCATCAACAGCAACTGATACTTTATTATTTGTTACCATTGACATCATCGATATAATGACCACTATTTAAGGCTTTTTTGCCTTTATTTTCTCTGCACTAATTCTAGTCCTATGAAATTGGATTAGAAACGTCTCGACCAGCACCGGAACCTCATGCAAAATTTCCTAGGCATCAGCGCTACATTTCTGCCCTCTAGCGTGTTAATGGTAATACTAAACAATATCAGAATACGTAGTTCTCATTAAATATTTACCTATAACTCCCACATCCGAGTACATACTACAATATAATTTGTACCAAATTAAAGGTCATCCGCTGCTCTTGGATACACTTCTCGGCCAAGAATATAAATCTTGTCATTTTTCACACAAAAGTCTGGGTCCATTTGAACCGTTAAATATTGTACGATCTTCATCAAAATTTCGTGGTGTTCGGCTCATAATTGTGGCCTATGGAGTAACCAGAAAAACAGACAAAAATAAAGTTTTTGGTGCATTTCATCCCCTAAATATTAACGGATCATTACCAAAAACAATAGGGGTCTTCTTTCGCCAGAACCCACATGCAAAATTTCGTGAAGATTGGTCCATAATTGTTGCCTGTTTTTTGTTTTCAAATTATAATGGACAGACGGACGGACACACATGTCTATATCGATTCAGCTAGTCGAGATATGACAATCGGTATACCAAAAAATATGACGATCGGGGCTGCACAAAGCTTTAGTACCCTGACAACATAGTTTTATATGGTATAAAAATTGGTTTAAAACTTATTTTTTTATTTTTTTAAGGTATTTTAAGGTTAAGAGAAGATGAAGAGAAGAAGAAATTTCATAAATTCGTTTTATACAAAATGTTCATATATCACAATACCTACTGTGTAATATTATCAACTGAAACATATCGTACATACACAGACTAGAACCAAATAGAAAAACTGTAATAATTTCCTTCTATTAAGAAATAAATAAACTTGCCTAACAAGTTAAGTCCAGATAGTTGGACTTTGTTTTTTTATTATTGCTGCCGTCATCATTGTCTGTCTGTCTCTCGTATTGATTTGTGTGATTTTTTTACAATTTGTGAAAGTCCATATGTAAAGTCTCCAACGGTGACGACGGTGTAAACGATATCGTAAATCACTTGAAGCATAACACAAAACGTTCTTGTTGTTGCTCTGTAGCCGTTTTTTTTTCGATTCTGTTTTTCTTACAACTAATCATGCTGACATGCATTTTTGCTCGATTGATCTGCGAAGCGGGTATTGAATTTAGAATCGATTTTTTTCCTATTTCTTTCTTCTAACGACAATTTCATGACATGCCTTGCATTTTGTTTGTAGATGACCTTCATTGTCTGTACGGAGCTAAGTTTTGAGGAAAGAAAACAAAGCAAAGTCGGGTTTTATGCCGGCAGTTGGTTTCGGATTTTGTTTTTATTTTTTTTTTCTTCTCAAAACAAATACCTATTCAATGGAGCGTTGAGAAGAAACAAATTCCATGTTCTAATACCCACACCGGATATAAATCATCAGCTGGCCATAGATCTGTTATTTATCTGTGTTATGAAATTCAGCTGGAAACAAATGTTCTTACCATTGTTATGAGTGGATTATTTTTTTTTTGGCCATTATTTGTGGTTTTGTCATTCATTGTCTTCACTGGGTTCATGATACAATTAATTATTATCCAATATGGACATAAACTATCAGAAATCTGTAAAAAAAATATATGAACTGAAAGGCAATTGATGGTGACAGAATATAATCTGGCGATAGAAGTCCTGTATGAAACCAGTAAGGAAAGTAGTAAAGTCGGACTGGGCCGACTATATGATACCCTTCACCACTTGGGTATATTGTACATATGTATCCTTACAATTGTATGTCAATGTTCCCTTGATGAAATATATTCATATCTTTCTGCAACTTTTGATAAATTTAATTCGGCCAGATTTAGAGCAGACTGCGTACAATGGGACAAATTTATGGAAAATGATTTATAGCAAAATTGATACACGCTATTCGGTACGCCGCACTGTTAAAAATTTAATCTCAATCAGACACCCGTTCGAAATACATATGGAAGCTATGGTTGGATCTGCACCAATTTCAACAAAACTCAATAACGTCATTCAAGTCTCAATTTGATACGTTGTGCAAAATTTCGTGTTAATCGGGCAAACATTAGGGGTTTAGTGCAACAATTTGTGTAAAATCGGACGAAAATATATATGGGAGATATATTTAAATCTAAACGGATCTTCACGCAACTTAGCACATATCAGTCTAGACTCAATTCAATACGCTATACCAAATTTCGTGCAAATCGAAGAATATATAGGGTCTTTTGTGCACCATTTGCATAAAATCGGACGAAAATATATATGGGAGCTATATCTAAATCTTAACCGACTTTCATTCTACTCCTAATTCAGTACGCTGTGCAAAATTTCGTGGAAATCGAATTTTTTATGGGGACTTTGGTGCCTCATTTGTCTTAAATAGGACGAAAATATATATGGGAGCTGTATCTAAATCTGAACCGATTTTCGCGAACCTTACCACACATAATTCTAGACTTAATTCAGTACGCTGTGCCAAATTTCGTACAAATCGAGAGGACTTTAGCGCACAATTTACCTTATATCTAAATCTGAACCGATTATTCCCAATTTCAATAGGGTTCGTCCTTCGGCCAAATAAGTGACCTATGCCAAATTTCATCCAAATCGGATCATAAATGCGACCTGTACTTTGTTCACAAGAATACATGGATGGACGGACAGACGGACGAACGGACGGACAGATGGATGGACATAATACCCTGTACCACAGTGTGGTGAAGTGTATAAAAATATTTTATCTTCTACTTTATTTCAAAATTCAGGGAATCATTTTCCAAGGTTTAAACTAGGCGTCGATTTTTAAGACATAACTAGAGGATAATCTCGAAGTCTGATGTGGGTTATTTTTTGAAATATTTTTCAACTCCATAATTTTCTCAAAGACTTTAGCGATTGAGAATAGATTTTTTAATGACCATCAGAAGTTCAGGTCTGGATTTTTTCCAGAACCAGCAGAAGTTCACTAGTGAATTTCTTCAAGGACCATCAAAATGCAGGTGAATAGGATATTTTATAGCATTATTTTAAAGATTGTCAGATTTTCGGATAGATTTCTTCAACAATATTTTGCAAGGACCTTTAGATATTAAAGAGTGATTTTTTTTTTCAAAAACCATCCAAGATTCAATCGTGGATTTTTGGATTTGGAGCTATCAGAGTCTTTGCTTTTTAAGGAAATCAGGTGTGGGGTTTTTTTGTTTCTATATAGGACTCTAGAGATTCGGCGTAGATTTTTTAATGACCATCCAAGATTCAGGTGTACAGTTTTTCCAGAACCATCAGGATTTCAGGAGTGTTTTGTTTTTTTAAGGACCTTTAAATTTCTAACACTGATTTGGGTTTTAAAGGATTTTTTATAGTGTTTGGCGGGTTATTTGGGATACCATTTGTATTTTGTTTTTGCAAAATTGTCAGGCTTAATCCCAGTTTGTTGTTTTTATAAAAAACAACTATTTATTAGTGGGGAATGTATGGCATTGTCCGCCGAGGGGTAAGGCAGGGAAGACTATAGTTTCGGATCTCGCCACTGATCCTCATCAGTTCCCTTAGTTTTTTGTTGGGATATTCTCCCCAGAAGCTAATAATAGCTTCTTTACAAAAAACCTTTCAAACCCAAATGTCTCTTGTGACAATTCGAAGTTCTTACGTTACCAGCGATACGACCCCAATGAGAAGTTCGTTTCGTTGGCGCCTGACTTCGTGGTCAACAAGGCATTTACAGACAACTACAATACATTTCCCACTGCTATGTGTCGTCACTTTGTGACGAATGCACATAACGTTGTTGTTGGTATTGCTAGTTAAAGCAATAAACCAAACAGTATGACCGTGCCTCGTCTACAACTTCAGTAGTGTTTGGCGGGTTATTTGGGATACCATTTGTAATAAATAGTTGTTTTTTTTTTATAAAAACAACAAACTGGGATTAAGCCTGACTATTTAGCAAAAACAAGATTTTTTATAAGATTATTTCAAAGATTGTCACAGTTTCGGGGTAGATTTTTTTAAGAATATTTTGCTGGGACAATCAGCAAATGGATTTTTTCAAAGACCATCAGAGATTCAAGCGCGGATATTTTTAAGAACTATCGGAGATTACGGCTTTGCTTTTTAAAAAACCATTAACGATTCAGTCGGGGATTTTGTTTCAAGAATTACCAGTGATTCAGAATTGACTACTTTCAAGAACTTTTCAGGGCCACAGGCTCTTTTTCGTGAGTTATCAGAACCAGGAGCAAAGTTACTCAAAGACGCCAAAGATTCAGGACTTCAGTTTTTAAAGGACCGTTGGAGATTCAGGCGAGGATTTTGTTTTTGTTGTTTTGATATATCAGAAGTACAGAATTGACTCCTTAAAAGTATATGTAATCAAAGAACTCTCAAATTCAGGGGTGAACTTACACGGAACAAGTCTTGGATATCTTTTAATACCAGATTTTCAGTTTTTTTTTTTTTTTGTATTCATCTGGAATTTGCAATTTACAAAATCACTTCCACCCTCCATCTTAAGGTGGAAGTAAAGAAAAAAATTAGCAAAAAAAAATAATTTACCTATGAAAATAATTTCGGAAATCACGATAAAATACTAAAATAAACAAAACACCCAGAGAGCAGATCTTAACAATCGACTTCCGTTGATTGGCGATTTTCTCATTAGATATTTGGGACGGTTCATTTTGTTTTCTTGAGAATTTAAAAATTTGTTGCTGTGGTTGTTGTTCTTTTGCAATTTATTTGGAGATCAATGGCCAATGTTGCCATTAGATGTTGGTACTACATACATAGGTGTTCTTTGCTGTGATAACCCTCCACTAAGAAAAAACACACACAGAAACATTTTAGTTTTTGTTGTTTTAGCACCCAGAAATCATTATCAAAACAACAATTTTGTTATTTGTTTAGCTTTTTTGCAGATTTTGTATTTCTGATTTCTTGCACAATTTTTGTAATTTTATGGAGTTTTTTACCAACTTAGTTCTCAAGCGTTTAATTATATTGTTTTTTCAATGAAGGTCATTTCTAGAGAACAGCCAAAGACTGAAGAGAAAAACACGTATAGTTGATGGTGGTGTTGTAATACCAGAAGTCTGCAAGCAAATGTTGATGATGACATTGTCGCAAGGCAGAGAGAGAAAGGGGGGAATATTTGATTTGATTCTGTGTTATGGGGGGAAATAATTTTAGTGGCAATACTTAATTTGCTTTGCTTTGTTGTATTGTATTTTTTTAATCATCCGCTTAGATTGGCTACCACTAGATACCATTTTGTTAACTGTCATTCGGAACAGATTTCATACATATTCATGTGACAAAGTTATTTCTATTGTAAATAATATGTCATGAGTAGACATGAGAAATAGTAGAAGATTTTTTTATATTAAATCATGGAACTAAGAGTGTGTGTGGCATGTTGAAAGGCCAAATAGATCAGAACTTTTATAAAATTGATCACAACTTTTATATATGGGGGACATACCATGTAAATTTGTTGGTAGGAACTATAGCCAATTCCGCTGAAAAGCGTGTGAAATGGGACCTACACCCTAAACTTAAGTCATTTTCTATCAATCAGAATCCAAACCACCATATGACAGGTAATTTTGTTGAAAAACTGTGACCAAACTCCTTGAAGTATCGAAATTTGGGAGGTACGGCTACCTTAAAACAGGGACTAATATTGTTCATATTTAGTGGGAATATAATAAAACCAGTGAGCAGAGCAGTATAGTCGGACGGGGCCGGCCATACGATACCCTAAACAACTACCACGGAACTCTAACTTTCTGCGGATCTTTATTCCGAGTCTGGGTAATAATTCTTGATATTTGCCTCTTCTTGCCCGATTAGAGGTCAACAACACCTCTTCCTTATATTTTCCAATATTCAGTACAGCAGTTCTAATTACTTGTCCAGATACCCTTCAGGGTGGACACAATCCACCCTGAAGGGTATTTTCGGTCCATTTCATCCCAATACTATTATCTGATCATCACCGAAAATTGTAGGCGTTGTCTTTGACCATAACTGGAACTTCATGGAAAATTTCAAAGCGATCTGTGATATATTTCCGCCCTCTAATTTGATAATGGGTTACTGAATAATATCTGAATACGTAAGCACCTGTAAATATTTGAGTCTAACTCCCACATCTGAGTAGATACATCACTTTATTTGGCATCAATTTAAAGTCCAACAACTCCTCTTGGATATACTATGAACTCCTCGGGTCTATATGCTTCAGGAGTAAGTATATACGCCACAGAATAAAAAAATAATTTTTCACACAAAAGGCCCGCTAAATATTGACTGATCTTTATTAAAACAAGCATGTTTATTCTTTATCCCGACCACTTCTCCATTTAAAATTTCGTGAAGATTGGTTCATAACTGTGGCCTGTATCGTGTTTACAAGTTAAAATGGTCAGACGGACGGACACACATGTCTAGATCGACTCAGCTAGTCGAGATATGATCTATATACTTAAAGGTGGTTTTAGGACCAATATTTCGCGGCGTCACAAACTCTTGAGGCTTCACAAAGCTATAATACCCTGACAACATAGTTGTGTAGGGTATAAATACTAAATTGCAGTCTATTCGGTTGAGAAACATGTCCAAAATTAGAAAATTTTCAAAGAATGGCATTTTAAGATTAAAAAATTAAAATAATATTCCTAAAAAATCCACGGTCCTTGAAAAAATACAGGTTGAAAACTCTGATGACTCTTAATAAACCCACTATGGTCCTTGGAAAAATATTCTTCAAAATCCACGACTAGGACTTTGGTAGTCCATAAGCACATTTTTTAAAATACCTAAAAAATCCATCCATCTGATTGTCCTTAAAAACTCCGTCTCAACCGACAGAGAGACAACTGATGGGCCTTGAAAATATATTCAGTATAGTCGTACGGGGCCATATGATACCCTACACAACTACCACGGATCTCTAACTTTCTGCGAATCCATATTCCTAGCCTGTGTAATATTTCGGGATATTTCCACTCTCTTGACCGATTAGAGTCCAAAAGCTTCTATTTTTACCCTGGCATATTTCATTTCACTTTCCTTAGATTTTGACCCACGGAATATTGACCGATCGTCATCTAAACAGCTGTTCTAAGCATTTGTGGAGATCTGCATATAATAATGGCCTTTAGAGCAACAAGAAAATCTGATAAAAATAAAAACTTCGGTTCATTGCACCCCTTAAATATCTCAACATCACCGGTTGATATATTTAATCATAACCGGGACTGGATATTACATTCCAAAACTATCAGTCCCATATCACACATACTTCTTTAAATATTTACGTACGACTCCCACATTCGAAGACATACACCAATATAATTTGCACAGATTTAAAGGTCAACCACTCCTCTTGGATATACTATCAACTTATCGAGTATATATCCTTCAAGAGTAAATATACACGCCCCAGAATATAAATTTTGTAATTTTTCACACAAAAGTCTGGGTCCATTTGACCCGCTATATATTGATCGATCTTCATCAAAATGGTCGTGCGATTCTTTGGCCAAATTTGATCAATAGGCGTCTTATTTGGCCAGAACCGGTCCTAAATGCAAAATTTCGTGACGATTGGTCCATAACTGTGGTCTGTATCGTGTTTATAAATTATAATTGACAGTCGATTCTCATTAAATAATCCACGACTGGGGCTTTGGTAAATCCATGCTTGGGACTCTGAAATTCCTTAAACTTTATTCTTTAAAACAAACAAACCCAGAGTCTCTGTTTCCTTTAAAAAAAAAAATAGTCTTAAAAATCAATCCTGTGACTATGATATTCCTTAAAGGAAAGATAATTAAAAAAATTCACATTTGAGTCCCTATTCGAAATTGAAAAGAAGAAATATGCAAAAATATCTATGAGTAGAATATTTTTTAAAAATCCACTCCTGTTGATTTCATTGAAAAAATATACTTTATATAAAAAAATAAAAGTCTGTACTAACCAAGGTTTGGATATTATTGAAAAAATCATGCATGGATGAAATAATGGGTTTAAAAAATCTGAATTTATAGAAGAATATCTTACAAAGGTATTTTATAGCAAGGATACTTGTAGTCAAATGATCTCTTGTAGGTACATGACTGTTATAGATAGCTTCTCCCAGACAGAATAACATGCACCGGTATTCCATATACAGAAGACCTTGTATAGATCTTCTACAGACAGGTAGGAACTATTTTTATATAGCTGAAATATCCTCTCAATAGTGCAGAGACGACTTGCTGTGATCACCCGAAACAATGACAAATGTAAAATTGTAAAAATGTTCTGCAGCTATTTTCATACTTTAAAAATTAATCAAATTTGCCTTTAAACAAGTTAAGCCAAGCACCATTGATTTGAAATTCAATTTATAAATTATTTCTACTCGTACAATTTTCCAAATCCCCCACACAGAGTACAATTTAATTTTCCATTTTTTAAAAGTTCCTACAAATACGAACAGAAAAAAATGTTTTCATGTCATTGCATTCTTATCTACTCCAGGAAATGTTCAAATCACCTCCAGGTATTTGCCAGCGTTAAAAAAATAACTCTGTAATCCACTCGCTTGTCCAAATAAAATTTTAAGCGTTAGTCATGGTCCGCAGCAGTTTTCAGTTGCAGTAGCCCACACCAACGTCACAAAAGGCAACAGCAGACAAAAAAAACACCTCATCTTGTACAACGCCCAACAATTGATGTTGGTGTTGTTATTGGTTTTTCTTAGTGGGTTTAACAATGGGCCATAACATTTTACGAACCACAATATCCACGAAACGGAATGTTACACATTTGGTGTGCTGGAATGGGTTAGGAAAGCCATGATTTCAAATCGCTGATAGCTGTTACTGAAGTTTCTTGTTTTTTTGAGTCTTCGGTCATTGGTCGATTGATACATGTGTCGGGCAATGGGTGAACCATTTTACCCAGTGCATTCGTGAAATATTTTGTTTACTAAAATATCCACCAAAAACACCAGTAGATATAAAACATGTTAAACATTGTTTAGATAAAAACAAAAATTAAAAGTAGTAAAATGCGGGTCAGTGGGTGAGAAAATCAAAATGAAATTGTAAAAATAAAAAAAATGTAAATGCATGCGGAGACGATTATTCGTCAGCTAGAAAGATGGCCTACGAATCGCAATCCGACGGCATCTATGCTCCGTATTGACTCGAACAAAGATTTTGACCAGATGTTATTTTTGTCATGAATTCTCGGAACGCAGGATAATGCAACAGCCTCCATTCCTACACAACTCCACACCCTACACAACTACCACAGGGCTCTAACTTTCTGCAGATTTTTATTCCGAGCCTTGGTAATATTCTTGATATTTGCACCCTTGTGCCCGATTCGAGTTCAACAGCACATCTTCCTTACAATGACATATTTTCCGAATATGTATATTCAGTACAGCCGCCCTCTAATTACTTGTTCAGATTCCTTTCACCGTCGGTGTTGTTTTGTGATGTTCGGTTTCTAATTGTGGCCTATAGATCTACTCGAAAAAAACACAATAAAAAGTTGTCGGTCCATTTCATCACGAAATTGTTATCTGATCATTGACCATAAGTGGAACCTCATGGAAAATTTTAAAGCGATCAGTGCTATATTTCCGACCTCTAGTGTGGTAATGGGTTACTAAATAATATCTGAATACGTAAGCACCTGTATATATTTACGTGTAACTCCCACATCCGAGTACATACGACAATAAAAACGGTATCAATTTAAAGGTCAACCACTCCTCTTGGATACACTATCAACTTCTCGGATCTATATCCTTCTGGAGCAAATATATACGCCATAGAATACAAATTTTGTTATTTTTTACACAAAAGTCAGTGTCCATTTGACCCGCTAAATAATGACTGATTTTTATCAAAGCATGCATATTCTTTGACTCAATCCTCTTCTCCATGTAAAAATTCGCGATGTTCGGGCCATATTTGCGGCCTTTAGATTGTGGCCAGAAAACCCGACAAAAATTAAGTATTTGGTCCATTTCATCCCCAATAAACAAATTTCGTAAAAATTGGTCCATAATTGTGGCCTGTATCGTGTTTACCAATTATAATGGACAGACGGACGGACACACATGTCTAGATCGACTCAGCTAGTCGATATATAACGATCGGCGTACTTAAAGGTGGGTCTAGGACCAATATTTGCTTTACAAACTCTTGGGGCTGCACAAAGCTTTAACACCCTGACAACAACACATCCTACCTGCAAAATTTCGTAAAAATTGGTCCATAATTGTGGCCTGTATCGTGTTTACAAATTATAATGGACAGACGGACGGACGGACACACATGTCTAGATCGACTCAGCTAGTCGATATATGACGATCGGCGTACTTAAAGGTGGGTCTAGGGCCAATATTTGCTTTACAAACTCTTGGGGCTGCACAAAGCTTTAACACCCTGACAACATACTTGTGTAGGGTATATAAATTCCCGATTTATAGGTACATTACAAAATTATTTATAAAATATTTTTTAAAAAATCCACTCTTATTTTTTTAAATCAACTCTTTATTAACGTGGATTTCTAGTATTAAATGTCACATATGATATTTTTTATACCATAACAAAACTAATTAATATTCATAGTGAATATTAACAACATCCAAACTATTTTATCTATTTAAAAAATCGAATTATTAAATTTTATGTTCTCTTCAAAAAATTGTCCAATTACTCAATTAATAATAGTTGTTATTGATGCAATTCCTATAAGCATTGCTAAGAGCGTTGAGTATTTTTAAAGACTGTTTAACATTTTAGCCATTTTACAATGGAAGTCGTGAATGACTAGTTATGGAGTATCATCGTCCTCCGCGCTTCTGGTTAATGTCATTGCATTTGCAGTTCGTTTAGCTAATCTGATGACAATCATCTGATTTTCAATGTTGGTTTTGTTTTTTTTTCTTGAGCTACCACGAATGGTGGCTAATGGCGGGTTGTTTGCATGATGA
Source organism: Musca vetustissima (assembly GCF_032173495.1). Lineage (NCBI taxonomy): Eukaryota > Metazoa > Arthropoda > Insecta > Diptera > Muscidae > Musca > Musca vetustissima. The sequence goes on from NW_026882479.1 coordinate 33,870, forward strand.
TGATGGGGTATTTCGCTTCTGTCAATAATCAATGAAGATTTCGATAATAACCTTCATTGATTTTTGCCACGAGCATGACAACAAGCAACCATCGTTGTATTGGCCTGCAATCCTGCAATATAACTACAAAACCGCTATTTTGTTGTTGTGAATATTTTGAAGTCATTGTCATTGTTTAATTGTTGTTTTCAAGTATTGCATTTCTTGTTGTTGTAACTTTGCATTGCATAAAGTTCATTATTGTCAGAGATGTTCCAGTTATCTACAGCTACTACTGGTGACATTCATTCTAACCTAGAATGACTAGCGGTATCGCAGAGCTGGCCAGCCGGTCAGCCAGCCATGTGTTTTTGCATAAAATGACCATTTCAATTAACATGATGTGGCGATTTTTTTGTCTTTGGTTTTGACATTTGTAATCAAGTGTTTCGCTTCTGTTTCGAAAGGTCATCTTGAGTGTTGCACCGCGTGACAACAAGTGCACGGATTTTTGTTACACATTCCTATTATTGTATTCATTATTTATAAAAGTTAATCTCATTTTTGTGGCATGACATTTGTTATATTTGACTTGAAGTACTTATTTTAAATTTCCATAATCTATGGAGTTACTAAATATGTATTTCAGGAGCGGAGAGAAATTCAAATTTTCAAAAATCTCTGTTTGAGTGTAGCTTTTGTGAGCAGAGTAGTATAGTCGAACGGGCAGACCATTTGATACCCTACACAACTTCCACCAAAATCTAACTTTCTGTGGTTCTATATTATGAGCTTGGGCAATATTTCCCGATATTTGAACCATCTTGACCAATTGGAGGCCAACAAATATTACTAATGTTTAGTACAGCCCTTCTAATTACTTGTCCAGATTCACTTGTGTTGTGATGTTCACATTTCAATTGTGGCCTATAAATCGACTCAAAAAACACAAAAAAATAAATTTTCGGTCCACTTCATCCCAAAACTATTATCTGATCATCACCGAAAAGTATAGGCGTTGTCCTTGACCATACCTGCATCCTCATGGAAAATGTCAAAGCGATCAGCACTATATTTTCGCCCTGGGTTACTAAATAATATATGACTACGCAAGCATCTGTAAATATTTAAGATTAATTCTCACATCTGAGTACATACGACAATATAATTGGTATCAATTTAAAGGTCAACCACTTCACTTGGGTATACTATCAAAATCTCGGGTCATTGTTCTTCTGAGATAAATTTATACGCTATACAATACAAATTTTGTAATTTTTTTACATAGAAGTCAGGGCCCATTTGACCCGCTAAATAGTGACCAATCTTTATCAAAACAGGCACCTTCACCACACTGTGGTACAGGGTATTATGTCTTTGTGCATATGTTTGTAACACGCAAAAGGAAACGATATAGACACATTGTTCCTTTCGAGAATATGCATAGAATCATTTTTTAAGTCGATTTATGCATGTCCGTCCGTTCGTCTGTCCGTCTGTTGGTGTTAAATTGTAAACAAAGTACAGGTCGCATTTATAATCCAATTTGGATGAAATTTGGCACAGCTCATTTGTTTGTCCCAAGGAAGAACCCTATTGAAATTGGGAACAATCGGTTCAGATTTAGATATAGCTCCCATATATATTTTCGTCCGATTTAATGTAAATGGAGCACCAAAGTCTCTATATATCTTTCTATGTGCACGAAATTTGGTATAACCTACTGAATTGAGGCTAGAATGATGTTTGCCAAATTGCGAGAAAATCGGCCCAGATTTAGGTATAGCTCCCATATATAGTTTCGTCCGATTTCATGTAAATGGTGCACCAAAGTCCACATATATCATTCCATTTGCACGAAATTTTGTACCGTATTTTTAGAGTGATATCTGCCAAGTTTCGCGAAAATCGGTCGAGATTTAGATATAGCTCCCAAATTTCGCCAAATTTCGTGAAAATCGGCCCAGATTTAGATATAGCTCCCATATAGTTTCGTCCGATTTCATGTAAATGGTGCACCAAAGTCCACATATATCATTCCATTTGCACGAAATTTTGTACCGTATTTTTAGAGTGATATCTGCCAAGTTTCGCGAAAATCGGTCGAGATTTAGATATAGCTCCCATATATAGTTTCGTCCGATTTAATGTAAATGGTGCACCAAAGTCCACATATATCTTTCGATTTGCACGAAATTTGGCATATCGTACTGAATTGATGCTGGAATGATGTGTGCTGAGTTTTGTGAAAATCGGTTCAAATCAAGATATATATATATATACATATATATTTACGTCCGATTTAATTTAAATAATGTACCAACCAACGTTCTTATGTTGCATAGCGTATTGAATTTAGTCCAGAATGATGTGTACCAAGTTTCATGTAAATCGGTTGAGATTTAGGTATAGTTGCATTATATTATAGATTGATTTTAAGTAATTGACAACATTCGTTGAAATCGGTTCATATTTGGATATGGCTTCCATATATATAACTCCTCTTGTTTGTCAGATTGACATCAAATTTTGCACAACGTAAAAAATTGAGCCTAGAATAACGAGTTATGTTTTCTAGATCGGACGTTTTTCTACGGATGATTTATTGATATTTGTTTTGAAGTCGTTTTACATACTTTTGTCCCAAACGAATGGCATATTTATGGATATATCTAGTCCGATTCACATTTAGATAAATATCACATATTCTATTTCACTCAATTCCATGTTAATGGTCCTGTTTAATATACCCATAGTGGTGAAGGGTATCATATAGTCGGCCCGTCCGATTTTATTACTTTCCTCACTGGTTTCTCTTTGGCCCGATACCCTTTTCCATGTATTGGACCATAATTGATGCCTTTAGAGCGACCAGAAAATCAGACAAAAATAAAGTTTTTGGTCCATTTCATCCCCTAAATATTAACCGATCTATACCAAAAACAATAGGGCTCTTCATTGGCCAGAACCCATCCCACATGCAAAATTTCGTGAAGATTGGTCCATAACTGTAACCTGTATCGTGTTTACAAATTATAATGGACAGACGGAAGGCCACACATGTCTAGATCGACTCAACTAGTCGAGATCGGTATACTTAAAGGTGGGTCTAGGACCCATATTTTGCGGTGTTACAAACTCTCGGGCCTGCACAAAGCTATAATACCCTGACAACATAGTTTTGTAGGGTATAAAAAATCAAGATTACAGATGGTCCTTCAAAAAATTATTTTAAAAAAATTACGCTCAAAAATGATCTCTTCAAAATTATCTATAAAAATCCAAGGTGGTCCTTAAAAAATAATTTTTAAAAATTCCAAGGTTATAGATTGGCCTTCAAAACATATTTTTCAATATTTCACGCTTTTAGATGATGCTCCACATTTTTATATATTTCTTCAAGAAAAATTTTGTACGCTACTCCGTCACTGCTTTTAACCGGAACATGTGTCAATGGCGTAACGACTACCAACAAATCTTGGTTGTCTGAAACTTAACGAAGAACTTTATTTGAGCACACACAGCATCACTTCCATTTTGAATAAGACATAGACAATTTTCATTTGAAAACAGATGGGAAATATCTGAAATAGAACAGTCTGCTATGGAAAATATAAACTATAATTAAACCAACTACCAGTGATGCAAATACGATGTTCAGTCACAGAAAAAAAATACCAAGGCAAAAACATTACAACTTGTGTATTGTTCGATACAATAATAACAGAATCATGCCTACTACATATGTCAAGTAAAAGCATAAATATGACCCAGCTAATAGATATAGCGATCGGAATCAAACTATATAAATGTTTGATCAAACGAATTCTTGTTCTATTCAAATAGTTAATAATTTGATGCAAAAAAAAAAACAACAGATTAATTGCAACTCAAAATGTATTCAGGTGTTTGAACCTCCACAATATTTCATTCGCATACTGTCAAATATATAACTAGACCTTTTTTCCAACACTCGATGAATGAATTTGTAAAGGAGACAAACAAAACGACAATTTGCAATAGAATCTCTGCTATGATTTCAGGCAAATTAAAGCATCTCCTCCGACAATTGTCGTCTGTCGCAGAATAAGATACACAAATTGAGAATGTAACACGACTTTATTGGAGGGAAACGAAACAAAAAACGAGAAAAAAATCAGACTATGTTGGTAAAGAAGATGCCAAAGTATTTTAAAGAACAAATAATTGCCAGTGTTGAAAGTAAACGATTGAATGACATAAATGTGTATGTATGTGTGTGTTTGATATTGTGTGAATGCTAAAGGGTAGTCGATTAGTTTTTTTTCTTCTACTTCTTGTCTCTTGGCCAATAATAATGCCCACAGACATGGAAAACATTGCCGGTGGCAATTGTTGTTTATAAGTGATTTTTAATGAACAGTGGCGTCAATTGCGATGAAAGTTTTTATAATTTACTAATAGTATTATTTTTTAATGTAACTAGAATGGATATTTTGTAAATTTTTTTTGGGCTGTATTAAAGCGAGGAGTGATTTGTTTGAGAAACCATCTAGAGGCTTAGATTTTTAAAACATCGTTTTTGAGGAACCATCTAGATGCATGGTCGTTATACCCTTCACGACACTGTGGTGTGTTTTTAACAGGCAAAGGAAACGAGATAGACACATGGTTCCTTTTGAGAATATGCATAGAATCACTTTCTAAGTCGATTTATGCAAGTCCGTCCGTCCGTCTGTCTGTCCATGTTAAATTGTAAACAAAATGCATGTCGCATTTATGATCCGAATTGGAGGAAATTTGGCATAGGTCACTTATTTGGCCCAAGGACGAAACCTATTGAAATTGGAAAAAATCGGTTCAGATTTAAATATAGCTCTTATATATATTTTCGTCCGATTTAATGTAAATGGAGCACCAAAGTCTCTATATATCTTTCTATTTGCACGAAATTTGGTATAACCTACTGAATTGAGCCTAGAATGATGTTTGCCAAATTGCGTGAAAATCGGCCCAGATTTAGATATAGCTCCCATATATAGTTTCGTCCCCATATATCTTCCGATTTGCACGAAATTTGGTATAACGTACTGAATTGAGTCTAGAATGATATCTGCCAAATTTCGTGAAAATCGGCCCAGATTTAGTTTCGTCCGATTTAATGTAAATGGTGCACCAAAGTCCACATATATCTTTCGATTTGTACGAAATTTGGCATATCGTACTGAAGTGAGTCTGGAATGATGTGTGCTGAGTTTTGTGAAAATCGGTTCAAATCTAGATATATATATATATATATATATATTTACGTCCGATTTAATTTAAATAATGTACCAACCAACGTTCTTATGTTGCATAGCGTATTGAATTTAGTCCAGAATGATGTGTACCAAGTTTCGTGAAAATCGGTTGAGATTTAGGTATAGCTGCATTATATTATAGATTGATTTTAAGTAATTGACAACATTCGTTGAAATCGGTTCATATTTGGATATGGCTTCCATATATATAACTCCTCTTGTTTGTCAGATTGACATCAAATTTTGCACAATGTAAAAAATTGAGCCTAGAATAACGAGTTAAGTTTTCTAGAACGGACATTTTTCTACGGATGACCTATTGATATTTGTTTGAAGTCGTTTTACATACTTTTGTCCCAAACGAATGACATATTTATGGATAGATCTCGTCCAATTCACATTTAGATAAATATCACATATTCTATTTCAACCAATTTCATGTTAATAGTCCTGTTTAATATACCCATAGTGGTTAAGGGTATCATATAGTCGCCCCCGTCTGGCTTTACTACTTTCCTTACTGGTTTTTCTTTGGCCCGATCCCCATTTCCATGTAAAAATTCGCTATAATTGGACCATAATTGATGCCTCTGTAGCGACCAGAAAATCAGACAAAAATAAAGTTTTTGGTCCATTTCATACCCTAAATATTAACCGATCTATACCAAAAAGATTAACCGATCTATACCAAAAGTGAAGATTGGTCCATAACTGTGGCCTGTATCGTGTTTACAAATTATAATGGGCAGACGGACGGACAAACATGTCTAGATCGACTCAACTAATCGAGATATATCGATCGGTATACTTAAATATTTCGCGGTGTTACAAACACTCGGTCCTGCACAAAGCTATAAATCCCTGACAACATAGTTGTGTAGGGTATAACAAAACCAAGATTACAGATTGTCCTTCAAAAAAGTATTTTAAAAAAATTACGCTCAAAAATGATCTCTCCAAAATTATCTATAAAAATCCAAGGTGGTCCTTAAAAAAATAATTTTTAAAAATTCCAAGGTTATAGATTGGCCTTAAAAACAATCTTTTTAAATATTTCACGGTTTTAGATGATGCTCCACGTTTTTATATATTTCTTCAAGAAAAATTATGTATGCTGCTCCGTCACTGCTTTTAACCGGAACATGTGTCAATGGCGTAACGACTACCAATAAATCTTGGTTGTCTGAAACTTAACGAGTTCTTCGTTATTTGAGCACACACAGCATCACTTCCATTTTGAATAAGACATAGACAATTTTCATTTGAAAACAGATGCGAAATATCTGAAATAAAACAGTCTGCTATGGAAAATATAAACTATAATTAAACCAACTACCAGTGATGCAAATACAATGTTCAGTCACAGAAAAAATACCAAGACAAAAACATTACAACTTGTGTATTGTTCGATATAACAATAACAGAATCATGCCTACTGCATATGTCAAGTGAAAGCATAAATATGACCCAGATAATAGATATTGAGATCGGAATCAAACTATATTCATATTTGATCAAACGAATTCTAGTTCTATTCAAATAGTTAATAATTTGATGCAAAAAAAAACAAAAGATTGATTGAAACTCAAAATGTATTCAGGCGTTTGAACCTCCACAATATTTCATTCGCATACTGTCAAATTCATAACTAGACCTTTTTTCAACACTCGATGAATGAATTTGTAAAGGAGACAAACAAAACGACAATTTGCAATAGAATCTCTGCTATGATTTCAGGCAAATTAAAGCATCTCCTCCGACAATTGTAGTCTGTCACAGAGAAAGATACACAAATTGAGAATGTAACACGACTTTATTGGAGGGAAACGAAACAAAAAACGAGAAAAAAGATCAGACTATTTTGGTAAAGAAGATGCCAAAGTATTTTAAAGAACAAATAATTGCCAGTGTTGAAAGTAAACGATTGAATGACATAAATGTGTATGTATGTGTGTGTTTGATATTGTGTGAATGCTAAAGGGTAGTCGATTAGTTTTTTTTTTTCTTCTACTTCTAGTCTCTTGGCCCATAATAATGCCCACAGACATGGAAAACATTGCCGGTGGCAATTGTTGTTTATAAGTGATTTTTAATGAACAGTGGCGTCAATTGCGATGAGAGTTTTTATAATACTAATAGTAATTATTTTTTTAATGAAATTAGAAAGGATATTTTGTATTTTTTTGGGATGTATAAAAGCGAGGAGGGGGTTTTAATTTTTTTTTTTTTTTTTTTTTTTTTGATAAACCATCTAGAGGCCTAGATTTTTAAAACATCGTTTTTGAGGAACCA
>NW_026882480.1:0-41501 GCF_032173495.1 Musca vetustissima
CTTTTTTTGCCTTCACTCACATTAGCCAAGGGTGACAAATTTAATTTTAATTTCTTTTTAAAATTTAAACAAACAAAAAATATGATGAATTACTTTGATGGATGGCGTCTATGTTGTGGTTAATATTTAGAATTAAAAATACAATTAAAATAGGAAAATACATACTAAACAAAAAATATATTCAGAAAAAAATTCAGAGCGTGGATTTATTAAAAAATATTTTTTCAAGGCCTATAAGAGGCAAGGATTTATTAAAAAAATATTTTTTCGAGGCCTATAAGAAAAGATTTTAAAGATTTTTTTCATGGCAATCACCACAAGGCGTGGATTTTTTAAAGAATATTTTTTCAAGGCAACCACCACAAGGCGTGTATTTTTTAAAGAATATTTTTTCAAGGCAACCACCACAAGGCGTGGATTTTTTAAAGAATATTTTTTCAAGGCAACCACCACAAGGCGTGGATTTTTTAAAGAATATTTTTTCAAGGCAACCACCACAAGGCGTGGATTTTTTAAAGAATATTTTTTCAAGGCAACCACAACAAGGCGTGGATTTTTTAAAGAATATTTTTTCAAGGCAACCACCACAAGGCGTGGATTTTTTAAAGAATATTTTTTCAAGGCAACCACCACAAGGCGTGGATTTTTTAAAGAATATTTTTTCAAGGCAACCACCACAAGGCGTGGATTTTTTAAAGAATATTTTTTCAAGGCAACCACCACAAGGCGTGGATTTTTTAAAGAATATTTTTTCAAGGCAACCACCACAAGGCGTGGATTTTTTAAAGAATATTTTTTCAAGGCAACCACCACAAGGCGTGGATTTTTTAAAGAATATTTTTTCAAGGCAACCACCACAAGGCGTGGATTTTTTAAAGAATATTTTTTCAAGGCAACCACCACAAGGCGTGGATTTTTTAAAGAATATTTTTTCAAGGCAACCACCACAAGGCGTGGATTTTTTAAAGAATATTTTTTCAAGGCAACCACCACAAGGCGTGGATTTTTTAAAGAATATTTTTTCAAGGCAACCACCACAAGGCGTGGATTTTTTAAAGAATATTTTTTCAAGGCAACCACCACAAGGCGTGGATTTTTTAAAGAATATTTTTTCAAGGCAACCACCACAAGGCGTGGATTTTTTAAAGAATATTTTTTCAAGGCAACCACCACAAGGCGTGGATTTTTTAAAGAATATTTTTTCAAGGCAACCACCACAAGGCGTGGATTTTTTAAAGAATATTTTTTCAAGGCAACCACCACAAGGCGTGGATTTTTTAAAGAATATTTTTTCAAGGCAACCACCACAAGGCGTGGATTTTTTAAAGAATATTTTTTCAAGGCAACCACCACAAGGCGTGGATTTTTTAAAGAATATTTTTTCAAGGCAACCACCACAAGGCGTGGATTTTTTAAAGAATATTTTTTCAAGGCAACCACCACAAGGCGTGGATTTTTTAAAGAATATTTTTTCAAGGCAACCACCACAAGGCGTGGATTTTTTAAAGAATATTTTTTCAAGGCAACCACCACAAGGCGTGGATTTTTTAAAGAATATTTTTTCAAGGCAACCACCACAAGGCGTGGATTTTTTAAAGAATATTTTTTCAAGGCAACCACCACAAGGCGTGGATTTTTTAAAGAATATTTTTTCAAGGCAACCACCACAAGGCGTGGATTTTTTAAAGAATATTTTTTCAAGGCAACCACCACAAGGCGTGGATTTTTTAAAGAATATTTTTTCAAGGCAACCACCACAAGGCGTGGATTTTTTAAAGAATATTTTTTCAAGGCAACCACCACAAGGCGTGGATTTTTTAAAGAATATTTTTTCAAGGCAACCACCACAAGGCGTGGATTTTTTAAAGAATATTTTTTCAAGGCAACCACCACAAGGCGTGGATTTTTTAAAGAATATTTTTTCAAGGCAACCACCACAAGGCGTGAATTTTTTAAAGAATATTTTTTCAAGGCAACCACCACAAGGCGTGGATTTTTTAAAGAATATTTTTTCAAGGCAACCACCACAAGGCGTGGATTTTTTAAAGAATATTTTTTCAAGGCAACCACCACAAGGCGTGGATTTTTTAAAGAATATTTTTTCAAGGCAACCACCACAAGGCGTGGATTTTTTAAAGAATATTTTTTCAAGGCAACCACCACAAGGCGTGGATTTTTTAAAGAATATTTTTTCAAGGCAACCACCACAAGGCGTGGATTTTTTAAAGAATATTTTTTCAAGGCAACCACCACAAGGCGTGGATTTTTTAAAGAATATTTTTTCAAGGCAACCACCACAAGGCGTGAATTTTTTAAAGAATATTTTTTCAAGGCAACCACCACAAGGCGTGAATTTTTTAAAGAATATTTTTTCAAGGCAACCACCACAAAAAAAGGCTGGATTTTTATACCCTACACAACTATATTATCAGGGTATTATAGCTTTGTGCAGCCCTAAAAGTTTGTAACGCCGCGAAATATTGGTCCTAAATCCTTTAAGTATACCGATCGTCATATCTCGACTAGCTGAGTCGATCTAGACATGTCTGATTTACTGGTCGCTCCAGAGGCCGCAATTATGGCCCAAACATCGCGAATTTTTGCATGGAGAAGGGGATCGGGCCAAAGAATAAGCATGTCTGTTTTGATAAAGATCGGTCAATATTTGGCGGGTCACATAGACCTTGACCTTTGTGTGAAAAATGACAAAATTTGTGTTCTATAGCGTATATATTTACCCCTGAAGGACATAGACCCGAGAAGTTGATAGTATATCCAAGAGGATCGGTTGACCTTTAAATGATACCAATTATATTGTCGTATGTTCTCGGATGTGGGAGTTACACTTAAATATTTGCAGGTGTCTACGTATTCAGATATTATGTATTAACCCATTACCACACCAGAGGGTCTACCCTCTGGCTGATCGCTTTGAAATTTCCATGAGGTTCCACTTATGGTCAAGCACAACGCCTATATGTTCTGTGATGATCAGATAATAATTTTGGGATGAAGTGGACCGAAAACTAAATTTGTTGTGTTTCGAGTCGATCTATAGGCCAAAATTATAAGCCGAACATCAAAACACAGCTCATGGGGAATTGAATATGGACAAGTACCGAATATTAGAAATATTCAGAAAATATGTCAGTGTAAGGAAGAGGTTCTGTTGACCTCTAATCGGGCAAGAGGGTGCAACTATCACGGAATATTGCCCTGCAGAATCCGCAGAATTGTGAAGGTTATCGTATGGTCGGCCCCGTCCGACTATACTGCTCCCATCACTGGTTTTTTTTATGAAAGTACGCGTCTCGCATATACTAACGAAATGAGGGGTCCTTAGAGGAATTAAGTTTAACTGCACGATCAACGAGTATATTCTTCCACAGTTTCTCGGGCTACTATAAATTTCTCCTTGAGCTTCATCAGCATCCAAGAATCTTCATTGCCAAAAACTTGCAGAGTTATGAACGTTTCTAGTTCTGCTGTAAACTCTCACAGATCCTCAAAAGAGTAATATAAAAATCTGAAATCAAATGAGACAAGAACTTTAAATGAAGGTTTGGAAGGTTTTCTTTTCCTGATTTTCAAAGTCATATCCACGGTCCTAAGTTGTTTGTAAATATTAATAAACATTTTCCGACCATTCTATAATCTCTGCAACTCTAGTTTAGAGACATGTTGCCAAAGAAAACGGTCAAGTTTTAAGGTAGTACAGTATTATTTCCTAATAGGATAAAAAAAAACAAATATATTTTCATTTTTAAATGGAGATATATTGTTTTGAGGATAACTGCATTCGATTTATCTATTACTGTAAATAACTCCATAGGTGTCCTGTTCAGTCATAACCAAGTATCTATGTATCTGATAATCCATGAATTTTAATACCAGATGAAATTGTCGTGTTTGCGTATCATTGGGTTTGAATCGTATGTAACTTGGAATAATTATATTTTTTTTTGTTTTTGATTAGTTTTGGGGTTTTGGTTAGTTTTTATGAGGATATCAAATACACGTGAAGATGTTGAAAAATGTGTTTCTAAAAGTTACTATGAAATTTTAAAAGCCTGTGGCTTTTTAAAGAATGTTTTCCAAGGACTAAAACATGCATTTTCTAAAGCGTGGAGTCCTTGGAGAATATTTTTTGAAAAAAAAAAAATAAGTTAGATCCATATTGATATATCTTCCATATAAAGGTATAGACCCATTTTTAACCGACTCATAATTGGGCATGTCAGGTAGTTTGAAAAATGTTTAATATGGACCCAAGGTTTATCTGAATTTTGAAAGTTTTAGTCGCATTTTAAACCAAAGTGGTATAATTCTATGGAAAAAAATTTAATATTGGTGAAATACATTTTTGCAGAATATTATGAATTTGGTTTAAAGTTTCAACAAAGTCCCGTTCTGTTTTCGATATTTTGAAAACTTTTTTGCACATTTTTTCAACGTAGTCTATCCCCAAATAAACATTTCCCAATCCCACCTATTACCAAACTTTTTTTGCAACAGATTAGCCCATAAATTTATTGTTGTTAATAACGAAAATTTGTACACACAATTAAAACGCAATAAAATAACATCACCTGTCCGTTGTTAAGCTTCGCCTAAATCCCCAAAGAAGAAATTCATTTACTTTTTCACACATAAATTAACCGAAAAAATAGAATGCCTTCGAACGCCCTCCTTCTCCCCACCTCACCACCACATATAGAATCCCTCTTCACATTGCCAGTCAACCTTAGTTAAGGGACAACAACACTCAATCACGGCTGTAAAGAGACACCCCACGAATGAAATCACACACTGGAAAACCCATTGTTAGACACCATTCATTTCTTGAGGGGGGTGTTAGTTGGGGTACAAAAAAATAACAGCTCTTACAAAAGTCCCCAGGCGCTATGGACACCCAAAAAAGTTTAACAAATAAATACATTGACCGTAAAATACACATCGACACAAACACACATGTTCTGGCACTCAGATTTTTGTGTTAACACTGTAGGTTTTAGCTTATGGTCCTAGAAAAAATAACTGTTTAAAAAATCCACGCCTTATAGTCCTAGAAAAAGTAATTGTTTAAAAAATTCACGCCTTATAGACCTAAAAAAATAATTGTTTAAAAAATCCACGCCTTGATAGTCCTAGGATAAAATACTTGTTTAAAAAACCCACGCCTTATAGTCCTAGAAAAAATAATTGTTTAAAAAATCCACGCCTTATAGTCCTAGAAATAAATATTCTTTAAAAAATTAACGCCTCATAGTCCTTGAGAAAAATATTCGTTAAAAAATCCTCGCCATAATAGTCCTTGAAGAAAATATCCACCCCTTATTAGTCCTTGAGAAAATATTCCTTAACAAATTCTCGCCATAATAGTCCTTGAAGAAAATATCCACCCCTTATTAGTCCTTGAGAAAATATTCCTTAAAAAAATCTCGCCATAATAGTCCTTGAAGAAAATATCCACCCCTTATTAGTCCTTGAGAAAATATTCCTTAACAAATTCTCGCCATAATAGTCCTTGAGGAAAATATCCACGCCTCGATAATCCTTGAAAAAAATATTATTTAAAAAATCCACGCCTTGATAGTCTTGTGAAAATTATTCTTTAAAAAATCCACGCCTTAATAGTCTTGAGAAAATTATTCTTTAAAAAATCCACGCCTTGATAGCCCATGAGAAATATAAAAAATCCTCGCCTGTGGTCCTGGAGAAAAATATTCTTTAAAAATCCTTGCTTATAGTCCCATTAACAATTTTTTATATTCGTTTCAAAGTGACTCTCCCATGCCGTTCCCCAATACAATATCCCATATATTTGGTCCGCAACTCCACACAACAATATATACAATATGAAGTGAAATAAATAAATTGCCGGCAATTACTGCGTTAACAAGTTTTATTGACTCTTAAATGTTATTTTTTCGTCATGTCTATTAATGTCTACAGCAATAACAATAAGAACAACAACAGCAACAGATTTTTGTCCGTTCTGTATGTTTTTTGGAGGCAAAACGATGCCCACCAATTTATATAGAGCGAAATCATGTACAACAAATGGCCATACACAGAAACGGTCCGATAGGAGTGGAAAAAGCCTCAACAAAACGAAACAAACAAAAAATGGATAGACATGGCTTACATCTATGGTGGGATTGTCATGGCTTTGTCCGTTGCCGTAGATATTGGATGATATATGAGAACGTATCCGCAGCCAAATGGCAAATGAAAAACGGATACAAAACTTCATGATGAGTAACGAATTGTTGATACCCTATATAACAAGGATGGTTGTCCTTTAAACAACATTCCTTGCTCCGAAAAAAATCACAAACCTTACTTCGAAAGTCCCTCAAAAAGCCCCGCCTCCTGCGTTGATAATCTATGCATAAAATATTTCTTAAAAAATGCGGTTATGAATAATTTAGCGATTGTTTCACTACTAGGCACTTGGTTCATTGTCATGTATCTTAACCAAAATTTAAGGTTCTTCATACCATCTTATGTCAGATTCTTCGAAGTAGATCGTGTTGTATTTTGCTATAGCTCTACTTGTTCAGGATTCCCGTCTCGGAATAGGTAAATTGAAAACTCGAAGCAGAGTTAGGAGGATATGTAGCCAATGATGTGAATACCATTTTTCAGAATATCACGATATCCAATCATATTAAAAAATCAGCATGTCCATAGTACGATGTCCGCCACTATTTTGTTTCATGGAGCCTCATTGCACCAAACTAAAAGATTCAATAGTTGCAGACTCAGAACTACCAGCTTCAGATGTACTTCTGACGGCACCAGATATAATGAACGATGTAGATCGTTGTACATTATTTAGCTTTTATTTGAATATCGCCGTTTTGTTTTTTAACCAACTTTTTCCAGTCTCATAAAATAATCCACAGCGAAGACACAATTCCGCACGGTATATCGTCGACCACTACGGCAGCCAGTCTACAGTCTTTTTATGAGTGACATATAACTAGTTCCGCATAGTACACCTGCACAAGTATAAAATTCGAGGTAGGGGATATGTTAGAACTCATCATTGTGCAAAAAATCCCGACTATCATGTACAGAGTGCCCAATTCGCTACGGCAGCTAACTACAGCCTTCAGAAATGAGATCAATGTCATTTAATGCTTTAATAAGAAATATCGCAGACTCCTTATTTCACCAATTCGTTTATACGACCTTCAGAACCAGTTTGGTCAATTATTACCAATCGTGAGTCGTTAGGAACCAATGACAGAGTATAAATGTAGTCGATATTCGTTTCCGACTTATGGGACCCTTGGGTCGTGATCCCCTACACAACCTAAGGAATTTCACATAGTTCATATTTTTACAGCTTATTTAATTGAGAACTGATCGACTGATAAGCAATGAGTTTATACACCCGAGGGGATAAGCTCGATCAATAATTGCAACTTATGGGTGATCCGGAATCCCTGGTTCAGTATCAATATCGTCCTACTTCGTTTCCGACTTATGAGGTTCTTGCGACGAGATCGAAGATCTGGCCTAAGAAACCCCGCAGATTTTTTATACACAGATAATTAATTTGACCTGGTTCTGGCGATGAAATTTGTTAGTCACACGTTCTTCAGACACCGATAGACTGACAACCAAAGATATGATAAACGGGATCACCTCTCATCAATCATTTGTATATGGCGACCTAGTTCTGACGATGAAATTCGTTAGTCAGACGTCTTCAGCACAGATCGGCTGACAACCAAAAAGCTGAAAACCCCGTCGAAAGCTCTTACTGGGTTGCAGTATCATCCTGCTTTGTTTCCGACTTCTGGGACCCTTGCGATATGAACGAAGATTTGACTTTCACATTCTCACTGCCTGAAGGGGTCTTTGTTGCACTGCATTACCCTTTGGTCGTCCTCTTCATAGCCTGGAATCGTTTGTATAAGGTGGCCTGGTTCCGATAATGAACTTCGTTAATCAGGAAGAGGTTCTTAAGGTACCGAAAAAGGTTTGGTCTCTAGTAATACAAGACCCGGCAATATTGACACTGCTATCGCCAACACATCCTGCATCTCGTTCGACATATTTTAATGTTCAAAACTTGACAGTTGTTTTTTTGGGTTTTTGTATTTTAGAGTGGAATATTTGGTCAGCAGTGGCTTTATTCTCGAATTTTCGCCGATCCATATTCACAACTATGGCTTCTTGCCGCGGCAGCATCAGGTTTCCAGCTTGAAAAATATTTAAGAACAAAAATCCAAGCCTATAGGCATGCACAAGGGCTCTACAAAATTAAGAAAAGCCTTTTGGGCGCCATGTAGGCTAGAAGAAATGGGTAAAGAATCTACCCCTATTGGGCACCATAAGGGGTAGAAAATATTTAAGAAACAATCCACACCTTTTGAGCGCCATGGGGGTGTCGAAAATGGGTTAAAAATCTACGTTTTTTGGACGCCACAAGGGCTAAAAAAATAGTTAAGAAAAAATTCGAACCCACAAGAAATGGGTTAGAAAAAATCTAAGCATGTGCCCACAAAACTACAAAAATTATTTTAAAAATCGATGGCAATTTTTCGAGGGTCATCAACAGAAATGGATTTTTTAAAAGTATTTTTTCAACGGCCATCAATAGGCGTGGAGTATTACAAAAATCCATGTATATTTGGGCGCCACAAAGGCTGTAAAAACTGGCTATATAATGTATACCGATTAGGTCAATAAAGGTTAGATTCACCATCTTTGATAACTCTTCTTGATTTGGAGGAATCACCTCTATTGCAGTGGTGCGTCCGATAAGGGAAAATCATCCCAAAGGTGAGAGGGTGTGCTTTCCTGACTAAGGCGGAAGCACGCACTTTCCTCAATTAAATTGATCTTACGTTTAGGCGTAATGGACCTTGGATTTGGAATATAATAATCCGAGATAGTATTTACGATGTCGTTGACGGAATAGTTGTAGTTAAGGAGTTTTTCCTTGAGTCGATCTCGACTGAAGATGTCAATGCAGCCACGGCATCATCAGTCGAAAGGGTAGCTAAATCATTTGATTTAACTTCTGTATCCATAGATGATCAGTTTGTGAGGTCAAGAAAAGCTGAATGTCTTCTTATGGAAGATCTGTAGGTCTTGTTTTTATAGAACAGTTGGAGGTCTTCTTTGTATAGAAGACCTGAAGGTCTTTTTCTTATACAAGAGCTAGAGGTATTCTTCTTATATAAGATCTGGATGCCTTCTTGTTATAGAAGAGCAGAATGTCTTCTTATAGAAGAATGTGAACAATAAATTGCTAAGGTCCCTTAGACTTTATGAAGACATTTTGGCTCGGCGATTTTGAATCATGGGAACTTGACAATTTCATCTAAGACTTCCCCTGTCCGCGACTGTTTATTTTATTCGCAGTTACTCGACGAATTTAGCTGTGGTTTCTACTATTCGCCATCTGTGGACTTGTCGTTGGGTACTCGTCTTCTAGAGCCTCAAAAAGTATTTCTTAGTAAATTCACACCTCTATTAATCCGTCAAGAATTATCCTTCAAAATCCAAGCATCTGTAAGTCTCATAGAAAAAAATGGTTTCCTTTTAGTGTAGGTTACGAAAGTCGAATTGATCGCCGTTTTTTATTTATAGCTATTGTTGTTGCTTTCTGTTACATTTACTCTTGTTTACAGTCAATGAAGTATGGACAGCGATGAAGTTCCCATATTCACTTCGAAAATTATTGTATGTGTGTGTGTAATATGGACACATGTTACCCGAAATAAAAACAGAAACCTTCAATGATCAGCCGCACTCCTCGTCAAGAGGAATAGGGAAGAAAAAACGCCACAGAACTTCAGATTCATTATTGTATCCGCGCTATAACAAAACAACAGATAGAAGATACCAGAGCAGATGAAAACACGGTTTTACCTTTTCCAAGTTGTTGGAAAAACTCTACCCTGCAAGCCCTTTATCTCACTTTAGCTTGTAGCAGGCCTAGCGTTATATTTTCCACCAAATGCCACTGGGCGTAAAATTCTGGTCTGCGAATTGAAATGACCAATTCATTGCTAGCTGTCACAGATTTTCCCCCAACAGACAAACTGCTTCTCCCCTGCCTGCCGGGGGGAAAAACTTCAAGGGATTTCATGCAATTCCACTTTTCCATTTAACATTCATGAGACAATTTTTTTGCGCTCGTCAGAAAATTTATTGTTTGCTTTCATGGGTTTATTTTGCTGTTGTGCTATTTCGCTGAGTGAGTGGGTGGGCGGGTGAGTTGGTTGCGGAACCCAAACAACAAAACGGGGAAATATAGTGATTGAATGTCTGGTCTAAAACGATGATGAATGATGAGGTGGTCAACAACAACTACAGACAGACAGACAACAAGCCAAGTTTCTGTTCCATTTGGAACAACTGGCTGGTAGAAGGACCATAAAGGCGGGAGTTATTTTTATCATATGGACAATGGACATCGGATGGTCGGTCGCTCGGTCAGTCATACGGTTTTCCCCCCATTTAACACAAATGCTTTTTAAATACTACAACAACCAACCAATTTGGAAAAAAAGACGAAGTATGGTGAGGAGTAGGAGTATTTGGTTTTTGTGGGTTTAGATTTGACGCTTTGCTTAGCCATCGCTCTCTATGGGAGATGATGTGGCTGGAGGAGGGTGGATGTAGAGTACAATAAGCAATGAATAACACCGCCAAATAACAACAGCTCAAAATCACTGAACCTGAATGAATCTGTTGTGATTGTTGTGTACCAGCAGTATGTATTCGTTTTTATCCTGCTGCTATGTCCTTTGCGCG
Organism: Musca vetustissima; assembly: GCF_032173495.1. Classification (NCBI taxonomy): domain Eukaryota; kingdom Metazoa; phylum Arthropoda; class Insecta; order Diptera; family Muscidae; genus Musca; species Musca vetustissima. The sequence continues at coordinate 10,786 of NW_026882480.1, forward strand.
ATATTTTGTCATAGAGTGTCACAGGATTCCATTTAAAGGATTAGTAAAACGTTTTGTTATAGATTAACTTTATTTTGGAAAACAAACTGATGGTATGGTAGAATATTTAAAAGGGCTTCTAGGAATGGAGAAAATATAAAAATAAAAATTAATATTGTTTTGGGATTTTTAAAAGAATTTTTTTCAGGGACCAATCCATACAAGGCGTGGATTTTTAAAGAATATTTTTTCAAGGACCAATCCATATAAGGCGTGGATTTTTTAAAGAATATTTTTTCAAGGACCAATCCATATAAGGCGTGGATTTTTTAAAGAATATTTTTTGAGGAACCATCCAAACAGACGTGGGTTATTTAAAGAATATTTTTTCAGGGACCATCCAACAAGGCGAGGATTTTTTAAAGAATATTTTTAGGGACCATCTAACAAGGCGTGGATTTTTTAAAGAATATTTTTTCAGGGACCATCCACCAAGGCGTGGATTTTGTAAAGAATATTTTTTGAGGAACCATCCAACAAGGCGTGGATTTTTTAAAGAATATTTTTTCAGAGACCAGCCAACAAGGCGTGGATTTTTTAAAGAATATTTTTCAGAGATCCAGACAAGGCGTGGATTTTTTAAAGAATACTTTTCAGAGACCCAGACAAGGCGTGGATTTTTTTAAGGAATACTTTTCAGAGACCCAGACAAGGCGTGGATTTTTTAAAGAATATTTTTTCAGAGACCCAGAAAAGGCGTGGATTTTTTAAAGAATATTTTTTCATAGACCATCCAACAAGGCGTGGATTTTTTAAAGAATATTTTTTCAGAGACCATCCAACAAGGCGTGGATTTTTTAAAGAATATTTTTTCAGAGACCATCCAACAAGGCGTGGATTTTTTAAAGAATATTTTTTCAGAGACCATCCAACAAGGCGTGGATTTTTTAAAGAATATTTTTTCAGAGACCATCCAACAAGGCGTGGATTTTTTAAAGAATATTTTTTCAGAGACCATCCAACAAGGCGTGGATTTTTTAAAGAATATTTTTTCAGAGACCATCCAACAAGGCGTGGATTTTTTAAAGAATATTTTTTCAGAGACCATCCAACAAGGCGTGGATTTTTTAAAGAATATTTTTTCAGAGACCATCCAACAAGGCGTGGATTTTTTAAAGAATATTTTTTCAGAGACCATCCAACAAGGCCTGGATTTTTTAAAGAATATTTTTTCAGGGACCAATCCATACAAGGCGTGGATTTTTTTAAAGAATATTTTTTCAGGGACCAATCCATACAAGGCGTGGATTTTTTTAAAGAATATTTTTTCAAAAACCCAAACAAGGTGAAGGTTTTTAAAGAATATTTTTTCAATGTTTGCAATATATGACAGATACATATAAATATTGAAACATATGTTGAGTCGTTATTCTACCCCTGCTCAAACCTTCAAAACAAAAAAATAAATTTTAAGATAATTACATTTGATTTTTTTATATTTCTGTGACATAAAAAATATAATAGAAAAAATATAAATTTCTTCCTTCTAGGATGCTGATGATGTTGATCATCCATCATATAAAATGTCAAAACCTTTTGCTAGAAAAACTTTTTTCCTCATTCTCTCTATTGAGTTCCATGGATGGCAGACAATTTCTCTGGGTGCGTGTGTTCGTGTATTTAGTATTTTCAAAAAAATATGGAATTTCTTTTGTGCAAAATTTTTCAATACTTTCAACATATGGTAATTTTATTTTGTGTATAGTTGGAGGGATTGTTTTTTAGTATTTACATTTTATATATTTTATGGTAATGTGGTTCTTTTGTTTTGTAACGTTTGTTAGTTTAAAAATCCTTAGAACAGTCAGTTACACATATACGTGTAAAAAAAACAAAACTTGGTTGGGAAAATCTCTCCAACCCCGTTGCATTTGGTTTCTTTTACCACACAAAGAACACAAAATAAATACACATTTATTTCTTGCTATGATGAGTTGCGGAAACTATAAAAACAAGCCCTACCCTCTCCAATGGATGTCCCATAGATGCGTGTTGAAATATTTTTCTAAAAAAAAAATCATCTAATCTATGGTGACCCCATCCATCTAACAAAACGAATTCTGGCTATAAAATAGACAAATATTTTTTCCAGGATTTTTTTTCTTTCACTGACTTTTTGCTGAGGTACGGAAAACATTAAAAACCCAACAATATTATCGGTAAACAATTTATGTTAAGTTCAAGTATGTTTCGGAACTCTTATACCCCGACCACAGTAGGAAACTTCACATCATTGGTTTGTCACTGAAGTGGTGAGAGGTGCTTCCTTTTATGTGGCCTGTAAAAAATGTGAATAGAATCAAAGGTTGTAAAAACTTTTGAATGGCTGTGGAGAATTTTTTGTCCTGACTTATTTTTGTATGCGTGTGTCTGTATTTTATATGTCCGGACAGTAAGTATTTCACCCAGCAGCAGCAGTAGAAATAGTAACATGTGTCATTTCCAAATTTCAATAAAGGTAAAACTTATATATGAAAAAAACACAAAATATGGCAATAGCCAAATTGTAAGCATTGCAAGTTATTGTCAAATTTTCACATAAAATATTGGGGATAATATAAAAATAAATTCAACAAAGGGGCAGAAAAAAAAAACAACACACACAAAAAGAAACGAAATCCTGAACGGATGACCATAAAATGTGGTCTTAGTCTATTGTTCCATTGACATAAGGTGTAATATATTTTTTTGAATAGATTTTGCATTTTAAAATATATTATTATGGTTTTGAATGGCCGTTTTTAGATTTTTATCACCAGAATTTTTATGTGTTTTTATAGGCAAGTGTTAGTGTGGTAAAATATAGAATTCACTTAACGACAGGGTGTAGATATTAATGACTATCACATTACGAATAGAATGAATTGGTCTCAAAATACCCCTTTTAGAAATACTTGCGTGAGGTTCGAAGGATATTGAGAAGTTATTGAATTTCAATACAACTTACATTTAAGGCGAACCCTACTAAAGACGATAGGTTCAAATATATATTGGTCTCACTATTTCACGAATGTATTTAATCTAGAAAAATTCTATTGATTCGAATCATCTAAAATGCTAATTTTTGATCAGCTTCAATGTTAAATATGAGTTTTTATCAGTTATAGTTCATCTTCGAACTTAACATGTCTGTCTATCTACTACTACGGACTACTGAAAAAGAATTTTTCACTGGTCCAGAAAAGATACACTTTATGTAGTCGAAAATGATTTTTTCGATAATTATCAAATTTTTATGTAAATATTAATATTATTAACGACATTATCATAATGAAATCTACTAATGGCGTATATTTCGAACGACAGTTCGTCGTGATCTGCAATTTATATACATAGATAGATACCCCGGCACATGGGACAATATTGATAACTTTTGTAAGGAGATTTTTTGATCAATTAGAATTCCTAGTACTAAATTATAGTGGTTAAAAAAAAATGTCCACCATCCCCAAAATATCGAAAATGGGGAAGGGGATCGGAGCTCCCCTAAAAAGTGGATCAATAAAGATCATTTTTATCCGACGAAATTCCAAAATAAATGTTTTGAGTCAACTCGGATTTTAAATTTTCTTGATATGAGACTAACATATTTCCAAATTTGAGACCAAACGTGGATCGATATATTCCACTTGCATACCAAACATGTAACGAACACCATCAGTGGTTGGAATCATTTTTTTGTGGGTTGAAAAATGTCCAAGTTTGGTATAAATAAACAAATATTAGTGGTAGGACTATGGGAGTTATAAGTGCTAGCAATAGCAGTCGGCAGCGGGGTTCGCGTCCTTCATTAATATATGTCTGTGTAAATGTTACGATAATGTTTTTAGAACTCCCTAATTTTTTAAGCAATATAAAAATATGGACCGATGTTACAAAGAATAACAGATATTAAATGCCCCAGAAAAATTTGTAACAAACTGATTGAAAATTTAAATAAATGGTATCGATTTATATGTTGTTTGATTAAGCAGCTCCTAGATGTTAAATGGAGTGCTCAGCCTCTCTACCCACCCTACCTTCGGTTCTAAGGGCTTATAAAATTTGAATAGAACCCCAAATTGAGCACGGAATTCAAATCTATTTCGTCATCATATCCCTAGGAAAACTCATTCTGTTATTTAGAAATTCATTTTAAAAATATTCAACAAGTTAATTCATTTTTTTCCATCTTAAAATTATTTAACAAATAACCTACAGTTTATTTATATTATTCATTATTTTTTTCATGCAATTCAATAGAAGAATATGTTTGTAAATAGCCTAAATATAAATCTTTAACAAAATTGTTTCACATTGATGAATCTAGAAGAGGATTCAACATAATGTAGGGTGCAAAAAGAAGAATTGAGAATGTATGGAAATAGCAAGAATCTGATCACTCATAGAAAATGAATATAACAACGAAATAGATCATATGTTTTTTTCTTTATGATGAATAGGAATCACAAGCAATAATAAACAACACTTACCCAAACATCTTCGGCGATAAATTGATGAGGCCTCCCAATTGACGCAGGTTGATGTATGGAATAAAATTCAGGAGCGTAAAATCTTGCTGATTATGTAAATTTTTTTAGATTAAATTGATTGATTAGAACATATATGTAGTGATCAGTATTATCTCGTAAATTCTTGTTCTCGTATTTTTTCACACATTCTCAGGAGTAATTTTCTACTATTTTGTTAATTATTTTTTTTTTCTTCTTCGATATTTACATATAATATTATAATCATAACTTCCTTACACATGCACTGACTTATTTTTTTCTCTCCTTTTTTTTAATTTTTTGTCATTTTATCGGAATTTTATTGAAACCACATGTTTTAATTACCGATCATACAAACGCGTATATTGAAACTAGTTTTTACGCATTGTTGGTTCGGTTATTTAAAACATTCTTTTAATAAGGAGAATAATAGAAGAAGAGAAAAAAAACTCAATGCAGGTTATAAGTGAAAGTGTGGTTGTTTGTTCAAATTACAAATCAAAGATAGAATGCAAAAATCACTCTGACGTTGTTGTTGGTGTACTAGAAGAGTACCACATTATTTTGTGCTCGGAATGTACAGTGTATAACACTTATGATCTCTTTATAATAATTCTATGCACAGTGTTCCAAAATTAGATTAATTTAATGATAATTTCCAAATAGTGGGAAATTGTAAATTCGATTATGATTCGAAATAATTGTGCGAAAAATACCAGAGTTATGTCTTACTGATTCAATTTGATAATTTTCAATATAAGTATTGTGATGGACGGGTAGCTGAAATGCGATTTTTTAACAACGTGGTCTTCAAGATTCAGCCGAAAATTTGCCACTGCCTTGATACAGCGAGCCACGCTGTACAGTTGCTAACATTGCACAATTTTGGTCGGTTGAAGATGAAATATTTACTGCAATTTTCGGTTCTTGGTGGTATCTATCAAAACATCTTACAAAGCCACTTTACGTATGTTGGTTATGGAAATCGGTGCCTCAAATTACACAGATTTTAATTTTTATGTTTTTGACAGTATCCGATCTTCGTATAAAAATTAAGCGGGAATTGGTTCCTTTGATTAAATTTGTTTGGCCAATGATAATGTTGCCACTCCAGGGCTTGGGAGTAAATTCTTGCCGAATATGTCCTAAAGGTTTTCCAGAATTTAGCACGTTTTTAGGAGTATTAATGAAGAATATTACCTTTGTGATATATATTTTTTAAATTCAATTACTATTATTACGAATTGATTATTCACTGAATAACAGGATTTAAACTATCCCCACTTTCTAAAGGTTAGGTGTATTTTAGCCAACTAGATATTAAAGTTGATGTGCACTGTTCAACAATTTGATAAAAAAAGAAAGAGTTTGAAACCAGCGTGTTCGCAAGTACCTTTTGGTAAAATCAGTGCAGTTTCATATTTTTTGTGCATAAAGCGTAATGAAAAAATTCGAACATTGAAAATGGTGTTGCCATATTGATTAGCAGTAGTCATAATTTGTTCGATAACATTTCTTATTTTAGCTGATGACCGTTAAAATGTAATTATTTCTCAAAATTTAGAAATAATAAAAAATTGTATTTTTACGTGAAAGTTCACCACAATTGGGGCGGGGCTGAATTTGTATACCCTTCACAATAGGTCTATTGACAATTATTTCAAATCATGTTACTTTACTACGCGAATGGTTTTGTAAAGTGTGGTTCCAATGCAACGAAATATGGGCGATATCTTTTTATAGGAAATATAACAAATATGCATCCTATGACGACAAGGTAATATAAAAAAGTGAACATTAGCCAAATAGAACAAGTGAAAAAAGCGTTAAATTCTGCCGGGCCGAAATTTGGATACCCTCCACCATACATATACTTTAAGGTACATGAGATTAAAGTGTGGAAACATACCAAAAAGTGGACCTATTCCGACAATTCTACAAACCGATTTATGTAAGCCATTATGTACACCAAATACAAATTTGACCGATTTTTAACTGTAATTTTTCCTAAAGTCTGAAAACCCCAAAAACGCGGACCGATACTGATAACGCATAGCAAAGTAGAACATGTATATAAAATCGTCAAATTACTGCAGGTTAGAATGCAAAGTTATATGAGGCTATGCCCAAAAGGTTGCCGATATTGATTCCATAGCTAGGAATATGAGGGATTATGTCTAATTAATGACCGATATAGCTCAATTTCGAACCAAATATTTTAGTTTTGCATATCAATACTTTCTTCAGGAGGTATCATTATATGGGGAAGATGCCTAAATGCTGGCCGATATATTTCATCATCGTCAGGTTCGAGTTTTTTATCACGATATCCTTAGATGGCTAATTACAACAGATGGCTAAATCGATTTCCAACTTTGTAGGTTGAAAACTGACAATTCCGAGTAACTAATATCCCACATAGGGGAGACTGGGGCACCTTCGGCATCGGGGCACCTTCGGCAATCGCGTTTTCGATATGAAGCTTTCACCGTACGTCACTAGTTTCGATACATTGGTATCGAAATAAATAACTGACACAAACTTTGAAATTTCTAGCTAATAAGCTTATTTAGATACATAGGTTTTTGTATTTTTATAGATGTTTCTGTAATATTTCAATTCCATTTCGTAAGTATTTCGTGATAAAACTTTAAAAAATTTTAAGATAATATTATTAAAAAGTGGTTAACTACGATGTGTATTATTATAGAAATATTTAAAAATATAATATTTTTACAAATCTGATCGAAAAAAAATGAAAAGAACTATAAAAAGTACATTCGGGGTACATTCGGCATTTTAAAGTGGGGCACATTCGGCCATATACAGATTGTGCAATATTATTTCCTTAAAATATTTTTGAGTTTGTATTTAAAACTAATCCTTCAATATGGCTCGAAATTGCATATATAAGATCAAACGTGCTTGTATTGACGAAAATGTGTTAGAAAACCCCTATTTCTGATGGTGTGTGCGACCTTGAGATGTAAACGTCCGCCGCTAGAAAATAAAGCCCTATAATTCAAACATTGTGTGGCGTATTAAAACCAAATAGAGCCTTTAGAGGATCAGAATTTCAACCAGACTGATAGCGATGACAATTACCCGGCTATGACTATGGTGCCGTATGTGCCCCATCAAGTGCCGAAGCTACCCCGGGTTGGGGCACATTCGGCGGATTTGACTTTTTTTACAAAACTGTAAAATTTTTTAACTAATACTATTTTTTTATATATTTTTGGTACTATTTTTTATAATTAAGTGTCAGAGGACAATAATCACCCATAAAGTTTTTATATATGTTGAATAAGTACTGAGATATAGAGCTCTAAAAAAAAGTGCCGAAGGTGCCCCAGTCTCCCCTACTATGGTATAATACGCCTATGTTTGGGACAACCCCAACACATGGAACAAATCATATTAATATTTTAATACAAACTAGTGAAGAAAGTAGTAAAATCGAACGGGGTCGACTATATGATACCCTTCACCACTTTGGGTATATTCGTCATATGTATCCTAACAGACATTTCCTTTTCGAAGAAACTTCGACATAAAATTGAACGAACTTAAATAACTAAAAAGCTAATATTTAGGGGATGAAATGGACCAAAAACATTATTTTTTCGATTTTTCTGGTCGCTCTAGAGGCCGCAATTATAGCCCAAACTCGCGAAATTTTACACGGAGAAGGGGATCGGACCAGAGAATAAGCATGCCTGTTTCCAGTTATGTCAGTTATGTTCAAGGACAGCGTCTATAAGATTCAGTGCTGATCAGATTATAATTGTGGGATGAAGTGGACCGAATACATAATTTTTTGGGTTTTTTTCGAGTCGATGCCAATAATAGGCCGTACTTCACAACACAACCCACGGTGAAGGGAATCTGGATAAATAATTAGAAGAGCTGTACAGAATATAAATAGTTATATTCAGAAAATATCTCAGTGTAAAAACAAGGTGCTGTTGACTTCTAATCGGGATAGAGGAAGCAAATATCACGAGTTCCGTGGTAGTTGTGTAGGGTATCATATGGTCGGCCCTGTCCGACTATACTGCTCCGCTCAATGTTTTTTTTGCTGTAATAAAAAAACACCTAACCAAATGTCATATTAAATAACGCAAATGAACTGAAATAAACATTTGAATGAATGAACCTCTTTTTGTAGCTGTGTTCTTGTGTGTGCATTTTCATTTCCATGTTTTTTTCGTTACTTCATCCTCAGAATCAACAATCAACAGTGGCAAACCAAAAAATGAGATTAAATTAACCCTTAAATTGCTAAAGCTCTAAGGAATGTTTAAATTGAGTAAAGCACTACCCTTCAGATCCCATCGTCTCGTTGCCGTTGCTGTTTCAGTGGCTTTCTCTCTCCTGCATGTTTTCTATTCGTGTTGGAATTTTGTTGTTGTTCTTGTTTTGTTTGGGAATGAAGTTTTTTCCTTAAGTGAAATTATTGTTACCATTTCAGAGTAGTGTAAGCTGTTGTGGTGTTGTGACGGCATTATCGTCGCGTCGTCGCCGCAGCAATGCAATTTCTGACTTCATTTGAAAGTACGCTAATTATGGGTCTTTCCAATATCAGATGTGAATATTATTTATTTTTAGATTAAGACAACTTTTTATGAATTAAAACACAAAATTCACTAGTGAAGAGAGTTGAGGGATTTTCAAATAACTTGATAATAGTGATAAATGTTATGTAGTTATTTGAAAATTCCCTGTGGGAAAGACATATATGTGTACAAATTTTGTTGAACTCTACAGCAAAATGACTTAAGTCATATTTGCATTATATAGAAAGCAGTTCTGGGATTTTAATTATACCCACATATAATATTGGTTCTAGAACCAACTTTAAGTATGCCGATCATCATATTTTGACTATCTGTTTCGATCTAGACAAGTGTGTCCAACCGTCCGTCTGTCGGTCTGTTATTGACCAATCTTCACGAATTTGCATGTAGGTTTTGGACCAAAGTAGACCCCTATTGTTAATAATGACCTTTAATATTTAGGGGATGAAATGAACCAACAACTTAATTCTTGTTCGTTTCTTGAAAGATGTCTGGCCAAGGAACAAACAAGGCACTTTTAATAATAATCCGGCTTTATTTAGCGGTTGAAATTGATCCAGACTTTTGTGTGTAAAATGACAAAATGTATATTCTATATATTTTGATGTGGAAAAATAAATCCCTTATATTTATGTGAACTATAGGACTTTATTTCACATGCTTCGGAATGTCCGATTCGGGCCAAATATGCACCGTTGCCATTTTAAAGGTAACTTCATAATGCGTCTCTCATAGAAGTCCTTGCAATGCAAGAAAAATATTATAATCGCTTGGTGCCAAGACAGTATGGCGGATGCATTAAAACTTCCCAACCAAGCTCCCGAAGTTTCTGGCGAGTCACTGTAGATGTGTGTGGCCTAGCATTGTCCTGGTGGAACACGGCACCTCTCTAGTTGGCCACTTCTGGCCGTTTCTTTTCAATTACTAACTTTAAACGGTCCAGTTGTTGACAGTAGAGATCAGAATTTAGCGTTTGGCCATTGGAAGCAACTCATAATAAACCAGTGTGCGGAGCAGTATAGTCGGACGGGGCCGACCATATAATACCCTACACAACTTCCACGAAAATCTATCTTTCCGTTATTTGCACCTTCCTGAAACCAGACTAAAGGTCTGGTTGGGTTATGTTGTGATGTTGGGCTTTTAATTCGACTCAAAAAAAAAAAAAACACAAAAAGTTATGTTTTCGGTCCACTTCATCCCACTGATCATCACCGAAAATTATAGGCGTTGTCCTTGACAATAACTTGAAATTTTCAAAGCGATCAGCGTTATATTTCCGCCCTCTAGTGTGGTTTTTGGTTACTAAATAATGTCGGAATACGTAAGCACCTGTAAATATTTAAGTGTAACTCCCACCTGTAACTCCCATCTGAGTACATACGACCATACAATTGGTATCAATTTAAAGGTCAACCACTCCTCTTGGACATACTATCAACTTCTCGGGTGTAGGTCCTTCAGGGGCAAATATATACGCCATAGAATACAAATTTTGTCATTTTTCCCACAAAAGTCAGGGTGCATTTGACCCGCTAAATATTGACCGATCTTTATCAAAACAGGCATGCATATTCTTTGGGCAATAATTGCGGCCTCTGCCGCGACCAGAAAAACCGACAAAAATTTAGTATTTGGTCCAATTCATCCCCTAAATATTAACCGATCTTTTCCAAATACAATAGGGGTCTTCATTTGCCAGAACCAATTTTACATGCAAAATTTCGTGAAGATTGGTCCATAACTGTGGTCTGTATCGTGTTTACAAATTATAATGGACAGACGGACACACCTGTCTAGATCGACTCAGCTAGTCGAGATATGACGATCGGTATACTTAAAGTGGGTCTAGGGCCAATATTTCGCGGCGTTACAAACTTTTGGGGCTGCACAAAGCTATAATACCCTGACAACATAGTTGTGTAGGGTATAAAAATCCAGTCCAGTCCAGACCAAATACATAGAGTTTGGCCACCATATGAGGTACTTCACCACTATTTATATTTAAGAAATGGGTCTATCTCATTCGGTTTGAACAAGGCTTCGCAGATGGAAATTCGATCCATTCTTTTTTCTCTTAATTGGTGTGGCACCCAAACATCGAGCTCCTTACCTCTAAGTTGATACCAATTATAGTGTTGTATGCACTCCGATGTGGGAGTTATACGTAAATTAGAATGAGGTTCCATTTATGGTCAAGGATGCCTATAATTTTCCATTAGGATCAAATGATATTTCGTAGATGAAATGGAACGAAAAAAATTTTGTTGGTTTTCTTGTCGATCTATATGCCATAATTATAAGTCGAACATCACAAGATTTCCATGGGAAGGCAATTGACCATACTTATTCGCATTGGTTGTCCTGATCATGAAGGTCTGTGTCTGACGCGACTTCGCAGCCAATAATCATTGAGGTCAAACCACCTCCCACTTATCATATCCCTCAGTATACCACCCTCCCGAGTTTATTAACCTCTGATGACCGTACTTTCCTTAACACTAGAACGCCGAAGGCGGTCATTTTGACCGCTTTCCTATTTCAAGTACAAAAGCAACTGCGCATTTAATGACACTTTTTTTTAATTTGGTGAATTTTTTATAATAAACGTAATGCTTTGAGGTACAAAAAGTCACCAAATTTTAAAAATAAGTGTCATTAAATGCACAGTTACTTTTGTACTTGAAATTGAAATGCGGTCAAAATGACCGCCTTCGGCGTTCTAGTGTTAAAAAACGAGGGTGATAAGCTTCTACTACTAACTATGCCAGAAGTCAGCAGGTTATTCGGCTAGAACATCTGAAGTGTTTTAGTATCTGTAAAGGATCGAGGAAGTTGTCGGCACGGGTTAAGTCGGTTCGAAAGTGACTTAACCCGTGGGAAGGATAATTGGATGGCTGTCTCGTTTAGCGGAGTTTATGTATCAACACTGAAGAACTACTTGAGTTATTTTAAGCAGCAACTTATAAGTCGACTGAGTGAATAGAAGAGTGTTGTGTCGTATACGATCTCTTCAGATCGAGGAGGCCCACAACAATTTAAGTTACTGGATGTTGAAAGTATCATATGATGCGGAAAATCATCCAATGCACTTGCTCCTAATGGGATCTCTATAAAGATGTTAAATTAACTAGACGAGCCTGAAGTAGAAAACCTAATCGGTAGCACATTTAATAGTTTTTATAAGTCGTCCGCGCATGCAATAGATGTATGCTATAAGGTCAGGATCAGAAATTTGCGATGAGGTCAGAAGCAGAAACTAAATTCTCAAGTCGCTAACAAGGAACACGTGGTACTTCAAAAGCAACCACCCAAAGCACCACCTTGGTTCGTATTCGCACTGATGCAGTTGAGGAAGCATTTTAAAAATATCGAAATTCCTCTTCCCACTGAAACAGCATTGCTTGTGATCCATATACCAGCACGGGCAGTATCAGCGCCTTGTAGAGTGTGAGTTTGGTCTGGCGAGAGGTTTCCCAACACTATTCTCCTCCGGATTTCAAAACTGGTGTTATTAGTTTTTTATGGCGGTACCGAGGTATATAAAATTGTTCACTACCTCGAATCTGTAGTTTTCAAGTTCCACAGTTGGCCCAAGTCTCTGGACGTCTTGCGCTTTGATACCATTAGCTTGTATTCTCTAAAATCTCTTTCGATATGGAAGGGCTTCGAGAGGTCTTTTCCGACTTTATGTTCTAGCCATGTGTCAGTTACGGATATGCAGGATGATATCCCTATTAATTTTGCAGGAATTTTGAACGCAGACACGACTTTAAATACCTCTGAGCGAATTGGTCTGTCGAATGTGGCTGTATAGTCGAAGAATAGGTGGAATGTGCCAATGTGTTTTTCATGGGTCTTTCCCAGGATTTGGCGCAGAGTGAAAATCTGGTTTAGGATGGATTTACCAGGTCTGAAGCCGTGTTGGTATGGTCCAGTGATGCCATTGGCTTCAGTCGTTCACACATCACGCTGGATATCACTTTATATGCGATGGGAAGGAGACTAATTCGTCTATAGTTGGCATATATCTTGTCTTGTCTCCTTTTTTGTGCACAGGACACACGATGCTGCGGTTCCAATCATTGGACACGTATTCCTCTAGCCAAATTGTATTAATCAGTTGGTGCATGCTCCTGATCAGCGTCTAATCACTGGCCTTGAATAGTTCGACTGACAATCAATCGGCTTTATTATTCTGCAGCCTACTAATTGCTATTCTGACCTCATCTTCTCCACCGCCACTATTTCGTACCAGAAGCTTTGCATAATGCTCTTCACCAGGTCCTCCTTCTTTATCGCTATAGGAGGATGTGCCTGCACCAAATTCTACGCTCCTGTACATCTCGATTTGCTCACGCCCACGTTATTTTTGTTTTTTTTTTGAAAAATACGGTTTTCCTCTCTCCTTTTCTTCCGATGATTCTCTCCCGCATTATGTGTTGCTATTGTCTGCAGGGTTGACCTATACGCGGTCTTTGGTAACCAAGTGACAAGGAATGCTGTCGTCCAGCAGCTGGGCAAATTGAGCGAAGTAGGCTTTTGCTACCTGTTGTGTTTGCAGCTTTACGACATCGAATTCGCACCTTTGGTGATACATTAAGACGAGTGCGAATCTAAAATTGATGAATGATTTCCGACGGTGAGGTCTTCCGATTTTTGCAGTAAAATGTTAATGTTATGGCCAAGGCAGCTGTCATATGCTGTTTCTATGCACTTATAGAATATGTCTTTGGTCTGCTCATCGTTGTCTTCTGTCGGAGCATGGACGCAAATGAGACTGATGTAGAAGAACTTCGCTTTTATACAGATTATAGAAATTCTCTCATCCTCTGGAGTGAATCTGGAGACGAGTACTTTTGGTCTCTTGTTAACCATAAATTCACAGCCAAATTCTTGTCACGTTCCATGACATTCATAATACAGTGGGTAATAATTTGATTTACTTACGATTGTCCCTTTTCATTTTTCATTTCCTGTAAGACACTAAGACAGTGAAAACTGCGCCTGTTCTACTTTTGAAGGAATGTTATTCGTAAATATATTTAGTGGATTTTGGAGACTTCTTTTAGATCACAAAAAAAAAAAAAAATAAGATTTGCTCTTACTGCACAGCATCATGGGGTCTTGGGCCTATTTGGCTCTGAGTAAGATTTGTTGAAACTGGACCTTGAAATTTACCTAAATTATTGTCTTCCTGCTTTTCGAAATTTATTTCAAAAATAATTTTGTGCTTTTATTTCATTTTCCAATAATGGATATAGTCTTCTTTGCATTAAAACAACACAGCAGCGTTTCGGATCGCATACTGACAATACATAGTTCAATAAATACAAACATTCCCATTTCGATATCAGCAAAACACATTGAAATCAACTTCTTAATATTTGTTATCCTTTCGAAAAAGAAAGTAGAGGGAGGCTATTCGAAATATGTGTCTCGATGGCAGTATTCAAGACTGTTTATATTTCAATACATAACACACTCGCTCACACACATATCGAGATACACACATGCATACCAGTAAGATACAGAGTGGAACAACAAACTGTAATAATAATATGTTAGGAACTGGATATGGCGATCCTGATGATGCCGCTACACTTATTGCTATGTTGTTGTTGCTGCTACTGGTGTTCTTAAAGTACATACTTGGGCTTCATAGCAACCATAGCCAGATAAAGTTAATTTAAGTTCCCCAAAGAAGTCGTTTGCCACAACGACTGCTTCTCAGAATCGGTATAATGTGGTAACGTTGGCAGCATTTGTGGTGGCAAGAAGGAGTAGTGGCATTTGATGATGGTGTTGGTGTTCATGTGAAATGCTGTTTTGCTGCAATCCACTTGTTAAGGATAAACGAACAAAAAAAGGAGTAAACTTAACGAACCACAGACTGGGATCAATTTCATGGATTGCTATCTGGATTAGGGGTTTTTTGGTTCAGGCAACTGAATGCAGTAAGCAGCTATAGCTTGGTGGATACGAAGATGAAACCTTCTTTTAAACATATTTGGATATTCCGGCATTTTTTTGAAATCATAAACATTTGCTAGGTTTTGAAATGCTATTGTCAGTTGAGATATTTTGGATAGAGTTTGGCTATTAAATTGAAGTGCTACTTTTACGTTTATGGTTAGCGGATATTTCGCCGCGAATTTGTTTAAGAAGAATAACAGGGGGTTTTAATGGTATAATTCCGAAGTAGAAGGAAATATTATGTTACACAAACAGCCAAATTGCTAATACAGCCTAATGCTAATACTAAATATATAGAATCCTATGGGGATCTTTTGATGTACATCTGGAATAACCCTTCAGACTTTGATATTTCCTAACTGGCATTTATTCTATATAATTCGTTGAAATTGAGGCTACGGCCTTCAAAATACCAGAAATCGGTAGAGACACTTTTATTAGGGTTACGCCAAAGCATGAAACTACACGAGGTTTAGGTGTCTGTCATAAGGTTTCGTTGTCCTCCGAAACATGGGTTGGAATCTGAGGGGAGGGCCTTCTATATACCGTATATGGGGCTAGATGATATACTGTACACAAGGAGGTCTGTTATGTTCTGCGCTATTGTTGCTATTTCGTGTAGAAAATGAGACTATGGCCTTCCAACTAAATATAATCGGTTGAAACCCAATGTTGACGCTATTAACTTCTCTTTCAGGAGTAAATATATACGCCTCATAACACAAATATTGTAATTTTTCAAACAAAAGTCAGGGTGCAATTGACACGCTAAATATTGACCGATCTTCATCAAAGCAATCATGCTAATTCATTGGCCTGATCCCCTTCTTCATGCAAAATTTCGTGATGTTCGGGTCATAATTGTAGCCTCTAAAGCGAAAAGAAAATCAAACAAAAATAAAGGTTTTAGTCCATTTAATCTCCTAAATATTAAAGGATCATTACCGACCGACATGCAAAAATTTCGTGACGATTGGTCCATAACTTTGGCCTGTATGGTGGTAGGTCTAGGACAAAAATTTCGCTGCGTTACAAAATCTTGGGGCTGCACAAATCTATAATACAACATAATAGTATAGGGTATAAATACTGCAACCAGGGCCGACCATAAAATACCCTACACAACTACCACTGAACTTGAACTTTCTGTGAATCTTGCGAACCTGGACCTTTCTCGATATGTGAACTCCCTCGAGCATTAAAATAAAAAGATTCAAATTTTCTTATTTTACTCTTATATGTCTTGACTTATTGGACCCCCTAAATATTGACCGATCAAAACAGATATTTTCAATAGTACACCAGATCCCTTTCCCAGGGGGCTTCTTTGATCAGAACCGGTCGTACAACCAAAATTTCGTGACGATAGGTCCATAAATGTGGTCTGCAGCTTGTTTATAAACTAAAATGTACGTCTGTCCGACACTTGGCTATATTGACCCAGCTAGTATACTAAAAGATGGGTCTAGGACCATTATTTCGTGGCGTTAGAAAGTTCTGGAGCTATATAAAGCTATAGTACCCTTACAACATAGTTGTGTAGGGTATAAATACAGATACTAATACTAATACTAATGCTAATACGAAATCCAGCATTCGGATTTACAGCCACTTTGGTTGAGAAATGAGTATAACACCGTAAAAATACCGATTAGGAGGTGGATTGGTATCTTTGGATGGATGTGGGATGAATGAAAATGTATGCCTTTACAAAAGAAATTGCCCGTTAAAGGTTTTTATTCATGTAAAACCAAGCCTATCAAATTTGATCCATCCCGGTTGGGGAACAACTTTAGTTTAGTAAAAACGATCAGATTTTTTTCCAGAGGTAGGCATTTTTACACCCTAAATATATAATTTTTTCTTTGGGGTCGTACCCGGTTCTACGGATTCTATTATTACAAAATGAGTATCATTTTAAAGCTTATAAAAATATCATTGAGTGGTGATATGAAGGGGTTATCTCAAACAGTTGGGGAGACGCAGTCAAAAGACATGGTTTGGATCCCGATGTTTTTTTAACTCCCTATTGTCCCTCCTGACTCAATATAGACTCAAATACTACACTGCCATTTACCCTTTCTAAAATGTTGTGGCTCTGTCTGTTGTGGATTCACAGAAATTACCCTTAGAATTCTACAAAAACAATGAAATTCTTTCGACCCGAAAAAAGGATTTCCCCATAATTAGGGTAAAAATACCTACTTCTTCAAAATTTTTCAAAAAAAAAAAAAAAAATCTTATAGTTTTCCCTAATCTAGGATTAAGCCCGTGGTTCTTTATACCCTACACAACTATGTTGTCAGGGTATTATAGCTTTGTGCAGCCCCAAGAGTTTGTAACGCTGCGAAATATTGGTCCTAGACCCACCTTTAAGTATACCGATCGTCATATCTCGACTAGCTGAGTCGATCTAGACATGTGTGTCCGTCCGTCCGTCTCTCCATTATATTTTGTAAACACGATACAGGCCACAGTTATGGACCAATCTTCACGATATTTTGCATGTAGAATGGGTTCGGCCTAATGAAGAAAAATTATAAAATTTGTATTCTATGGCGTATATATTTACTCCTGAAGGACATAGAGCCGAGAAGTTAATAGTATATCCAAGAGGACTTGTTGGCCTTTAAATTGATACCAATTATATTGTGGTATGTACTCGGATTTGGGAGTTACACGTAAATTTGTTACAGGTGCTTATGTATTAATATATCGTTTACTAACCCATTACCATACTAGAGGGCGGAAATCGCTTTGAAATTTTCCATGAGGTTCCAGTTATGGTCAAGGACAACGCCTACAATTTTCGGTGATGATCAGATAACAATTCGGGATGAAGTGGACCGAAAACTTGTGTTTTTTTTAGACGATCTATAGGCCACAATTGAAAGGCGAACATCGCAATACAACCCACGGTGAATGGAATCTGGAGCTGTACTGAATATTAGTAATATTTGTAGACGTCTAGTAGGTCAAGAGGGTGCAAGTATCGCGAAATATTGCTCAAGCTCAGTATATAAATCCCCAGAAAGTTAAATTTTCGTGGAAGTTGTGTAGGGTATCATATGGTCGGCCCCGTCCGACTATACTGCTCCTCTCACTGGTTGAGAATACATTTTTACCCGCTAATAATGTAAAATTCCAAAATAAGGGCATATCGGTTGTGAAAACCGATTAAAACCTCCAATGAACCTCAAATGGGGCTTGAACTTGAACTCAAAATCCTATGCTACCGGCACTTCGGTTGTAAAGTACGACTAACATCTTCAAATGCCGATAATGGGACGGTTCCATTGTATGGGGAGGGGGAGGGATGTCATTTCAAGGACCTGTCTTAAATACTGCGAGATCGGTATGTTGCAAACTGGATAACACATTTAATACACACTCCATCTTATGGTGGAGGTTATAAAAATGCATTTTCAAATAATATGTTCAACCACTCAACGTTTCCAACGGCACCACAGTGCGTATGATTATTATGAAATTAAAAACACAAAATGTTACTCATATGTTTCGGTGGCAAACAAAGTTATACGAACAAGTTTCTTTCCACTTCGATTTTGATTTCATTCTGCTACAAAAAGAATAAAAACAGCAACGCCAACAAACAACTTCAAACCACAGCAAAATATTACCAAATCGGCGAAAATACCTCTAGTGGAAGATCAGTATACTGTGTGGGTGCTTCTGTGTGTTTCAAATGCATGTGTTACTCTACCGGGTAGTTTTTTATTTTGTGTGAAAATGAAAACCACAACGAAAGGATAGAACATTTCTAGTATATGAGAAGTAGGGAAAAAACGATGAAAAGGAAAAAAAAACTGATGCCTTGCATAAATCAGCAAAAAATTTTCGCAAACCAAAAAAATGTACTTTGCCAACCAAAATGATAAGAAAGTTTTGTCCAACTTCAGGGGAAAAAATAAGAAGAATTAAGAAATATGGAAACAAGAATACCAATGTTTGCTTTTTTCGGGTGATAAACAGATGACGTTTTCATTTTCCTTTATGCACCAGACTGTGCTCACAATGGCAAAACTTGAAAAAGTGTGGACAAATTTCACAAAACTTTGATGTAAATTAAAATATTTGCTGAGATTATTTTTTGGCTTTGCATTGCTTTGTAGTGGTGGGTCTAGATTAAGTCATCTGTGGTCTGCTTTGCATTATTTGCTTTGACATTTACTTTTGTAGTGAATTAATATTCAGAAAATAAACTTGTGGGATTTTTATCTTTCTTGCAGAAAATATGCAGTGATTATTTTTGGTTACATAATCAAATATTGTAGATTTGTGGGTGAAGACAAATATTTTCTATTTTATTTATAGTTTATGTAACAACATAAATTCTAAATCATCAAAAATATAAAATATTGCGATTTTTATACAGGGTATTGTCTTTGTGCATATGTTTGTAACAGGCAAAAGGAAACGAGATAGACACATGGTTCCTTTTGAGAATATGCACTTTTTAAGTCGATTTATGCATGTCCGTCTCTCCGTCCGTCCATGTATTTTTGTGAACAAATTACAGGTCACATTTATGATCCAATTTCGATTAAATTTGGCATGTGCCAACGGTTGTTCTATAAGCCGAGCTTAAAAAGATTTCCAAGCGCGTCGGCCTTGTGTTCCTTTCTTCCAATTTCAAAGACCATTTTCCGAGATATTGTCTTCTACTTGATCTTTCCATCGGTATCGTGGCCTTCCCCTTCTGCGTCATCCATCACTTGGTTCGCTTTTATATCTTTTTGAGGTGGGGCATCTTGATTCATTCTCTCAACATGGCCTGGCCAACGATGTCCGAGAATAAATGGTATAACTCATGGTTTATTCGACGGCGATATTCACCATTAACGCAGATCGGCCCATCGATCTTCCAGAGAATTTTTCTCTTAAACACTCCAAGAGCTGCCTCAACTGCTTGCGCAAGTACTCATGCTTCAGATCCATACAGCAGCACGGGTAGTATTACCGTATTTTAGAGTGTGCGTTTGTTGTTTTTGAGTTGCTTACTCCGACCATTAGCATATGTTGGCCAACACTATTCTCCTCAGGATATCAAAGCTGATTTTATTAGTTTTGTTTATGGCGGACTCATTGTCAATTTGCTCAATGGTGGCTGTTACTGCTCGCAATGTTCGACCCATTATATCGATGTCATCGGCAAAGGCGAGTAACATGTGTTGTTTGGTGTACAGAGTGTCATTTCTGCTCACCGTTGAGTCTCGTATGACCTTTACCAGCAGGATGTTAAAAAGATCACACAACAAACTGTCATCTCCTCGTTCGGTATTGAAGGTCCCGAGAGGTCCTTTCCGACTTCAACAGCTGAAAATTACACCTCTGAACGGATTGAGCTGTCGAATGCTGCTTTTTGTCGATTAGAAGGCTTTTGTCGTCTGAAACCCCGAAATACCAGTCAACCGTAATTTGGGACCTTCATGTTCTAGAAAATCCAAAAAAGGCTAGTTATAAAAGCACCGTTTGGTATACCGATTAGATGATAAAAGCTTTTAAAGGCCCTATTCGACGATACAAGCCTTTAAATGGCTTTCCGTCGATATGTGAAGTGAAGGGCATTTTTTCGACGATAGAAGCCTTTAAATGCCTTAAACAGTTTTAAAGGCCTTTTTCGACTATAAAAGCCCTTAAGTGCTTTCTTACACGATAGAAGCATTTAGCGGCCTAATACTAAAAAACTGCTCCTGCTCTATAAACGAAATCATCGTATTTGAATAACAGTAAAAATTCTTTTTAGCATCTCTGAACATTAAATACCCTCCACCATGTGGATTCAAAATTCCTGAAATCGTTCCGCACTCTTATATTGGGACTATGCAATTGAAAATTATTCACAGTAAAAATTTGGCCCAAGGACGAACCCTATTGAGATTGGGAAAAATCGGTTCAGATTTAGATATAGCTCCCATATATATTTTCGTCCGATTTTATGTAAATTGTGCACCAAAATCCCTATATATCCTTCGATTTGCACGAAATTTGGCATAGCATTCTGAATTAAGTCTACAAAGATGTGTGCAAAATTTCGTGAATATCGGTTCAGATTTAGATATAGCTCCCATATATATTCTCGTCCGATTTTAGGTAAATAATGCACCAAATTCCCTATATATCCTTCGATTTGCAGGAAATTTGGCATAGCGTACTGAATTAAGTGTAGAACGATGTGTGTTAAATTTCGAGAAAATCGGTTAAGATTTAGATATAGCTCCCATATATATTTTCTTCCGATTTTATGTACATGCTGGACCAAAGTCCCTATATATCCTTTAATTTGCACGACATTTGGCATAGCGTACTGAATTAAGTCTAGAACGATGTGTGTTAAATTTCGTGAAAATCGGTTCAGATTTATATATAGCTCCCATATATATTTTCGTCCGATTTTAGGTAAATAGTGCACCAAAGTCCCTATATATCCTTTGATTTGCACGAAATTTGGCGTAGCGTACTGAATTAAGTCTAGAACGATGTGAGTTAAATTTCGAGAAAATCGGTTAAGATTTAGATATAGCTCCCATATATATTTTCGTCCGATTTTGGATTTATAAGTAAAATTGGATTTATAAGTAAATAATCTGACCAAAATTTAGTATAGGTTGCAGAATGACATGTTTAATTTCATGTTAATGGTCCTTCAAAAATGCGACGTCTGTTGATTATACCCAAAGTGGTGAAGGGTATCATATAGTCGGCCCCGTCCGACTTTATTGCTTTCCTTACTGGTTTATTTATAGTTTATGTAACAACATAAATTCTAAATCATAAAAAATCTAGAATATTGCGATTTTCACTAGTAAACAAAAAATATTTTTTATCAAAAATTAAGGGAAGAAAATATGTTGCGATATTCTATTAAAATTTGTCGTGGCACAAAATAGTTTTGAATATATTATCATTTTAAATAAAATATACAATCGTATCCTTTAGCTAATCCTTATAAATATGTTGGTCATAATTACAGTTGTCCTTTCCCACTCTCCTTCTCGGTATGTAAGGTCTATTTAGGTTTCACAATTCATTTGTAACACAACACACACACACTCTAACAATGTTGTCTGACATTTTAATATTTCGTTTCTTTTTTTTTGCTTTCCTCTTTTTGTTGTCCTTCCGGGTTTCCTTGCTATGTATTTTGAATGTCGTATAAAATTTTAAATGTAATTCATGTCCTCATAGCTGTTGTTGTTGTTCTTGTTGTTAGTGGTTTTTCAACCATTGCGACTTCCTTGATGGGTTTTGATTTATGATTTGAAAAGTCACAGTGACAAACTTGTCTCGTCTCCTTTTGTTAGAAACTTCTGTTGTGTTGTTGTTGTTGTTTTTTGTTCATTTGTATTTTGTCATACAAATGAATGAATGTATGAATAAATAAATAACTACAAGATGTTTCCATACAACAATGCATATGAATTTTCTTATGGTGGGGAGTAAAAAATAGAATAAGTTGACATGACGGATAATGAAATTAGGTTTTATGCCACTTTAATGTTTACAAATGATATAAATATAGGACCCAAAAATAAAAGACCCATAGGATCTCCGACAATTTCCTGGGAGATATGGGAACAAATATTAGTCAGGATTGTTTAATCCTGTCAATAAGACGGACAATACATCTTTAGAGGATCATTGACATAAAATCTCTTCGATATTAATATAACTGAACTATATACGGAACCCATATCTACATATATCTGACCCCTTTTCAATAGCACTGAATTCACATCATTATGGACTGAATTATTTTAAAAAATGCAAGCTTATACGTCCGAAGGTGGTAGAAAAAATGTTTATCTCGCTTAAGTTCTTAAGAATATTAAAAAAAAAACTTTAAAAAACTTTAATGGATCTACGGCTGAATGGAAATTGAAATCTTTTGTGAATGTGGATAGAAGACATTCATATCTCCTTGGACAAGGGACTTTCTTCAGTATTTCTCTAAATATAATACCTAATTTATTCTATAAATATCCTCCCGACTTATAAAGACAGAAGAGGACCTTCAGCTACTGACAGAAAACCATTGAGACATTTGAAATACAAAAGGTCTCTATCGGGACCAGGGATGGTCCGTATGACGAAAGAAAGGTGTAAACGTCGAAAACGTCATATACCTGTATAAAATGTAGTAATTGTAGAAAACGTCATTTATTCGAATATTATTACAATATACCGTTATTTTTAAAAATACATATTATTTTTACATATATCTGTCTGTTCCTTACTAGAACTAATACAAAATTCTAAACTTTTGGGAGAAAATTTTTTTGAAATCTTTTATGGATTTCACTAAAGCATACGTAATTTCCAAATTCATTAATGGAAATAGGTATTCTGTCAAAAACCTAATGGTTTTGGGTGGGTTTCTGACGTATGTAATATACGTCGGAAATGTATGTCATTTACGTCACTGTTTCTGACGGACCATCTCTGATCGGGACTTTCTTAAAAATTACTATTATTTAGGTCTATTATGGGTAGCAAACTTGCTTCAGGTTTCCTTCTTTGAAATCACCTGCACGTATAGGTTGACTATCCCCTCTTATGGCTTTAAGACATACGGTTAAAAGAGCCCTCTGATACAAAGTAACCCATACGATTTAAATACATCCAACTTGCTGCTTTTCTATATCAGTTCAATTTTTACCTTAAATATTCTAGTGATAAATACTTCCTTCTGTTTCTTTCCGAAGATTGCCTGGGAATCTTCATTTAGGGCTTATTTAAATAGCATACATCCTTTTATAAATAAAATACCTTTATATGATTTTCTTTCAGTATTCGTAGACGAAAGGCATAGACCTTTAGTTAGGGCTTCTAAAAGCTGCAGACATTCTTCTATAGACAAAAGCCCCACATACGACTTCTTCTTGTCCACTTTAGACAGAAGGCATACAACTTTTTCTGATACGGCGTCCTTCAGCTTTTCTCTAAATATCAGACCTCTTCAGGCCTTCTACGGGCAGAAGAACACCTCCAGGCCTTCTAAAGGCAGAAGATCTACTTCAGATCTTTGATTTACATAATATGATATTATGGTCTTCTATAGACAGAAGTCCTTCTTCAGGTCTTCTATGGACAGAAGACCTTCTTCAGGTCTTCTATAGACAGAAGACCTTCTTCAGGTCTTCTATAGACAGAAGACCTTCTTCAGGTCTTCTATAGACAGAAGACCTTCTTCAGGTCTTCTATAGACAGAAGACCTTCTTCAGGTCTTCTACAGATAGAAGTCTTTCTTCAGGTCTTCTATAGACAGAAGACCTTCTTCAGGTATTTTATAGACGTAAGACCTTCTTCAGGTGTTCTATAGGCAGAAGACCTTCTTCAGGTGTTCTATAGGCAGAAGACCTTCTTCAGGTCTTCTATAGACAGAAGACCTTCTTCAGGTCTTCTATAGACAGAAGACCTTCTTCAGGTCTTCTATAGACAGAAGACTTTCTTCAGGTCTTCTATAGACAGAAGACCTTCTTCAGGACTCCTATAGACAGAAGACGTTCTCCAGGTATTTTATAGACGGAAGACCTTCCTCTGGTCTTCTATAGACAGAAGACCTTCTTCTGATCTTCTATAGACAGAATACCTTCTTCAGGTATTCTATACACAGAAGACCTTCTTCAGGTCTTCTATAGACAGAAGACCTTCTTCAGGTCTTCTATAGACAGAAGACCTTCTTCAGGTCTTCTATAGACAGAAGACTTTCTTCAGGTCTTCTATAGACAGAACACCTTCCTCAGGTCTTCTTCAGGTCTTCTAAAATCTACGCTTATGGGTCAAGGGATGATGGAAAAATTCTTTAAAAAATCCACGCATATGGTTCAAGGAATGCTGAAAAAATCTTTAAAAATCTACGCTAATGGGTCAAGGGATGATGGAAAAATTCTTTAAAAAATCCACGCATATGGTTCAAGTAATGTTGAAAAAAATCTTTAAAAATCTTAGTTTATGGGTCAAGGGATGCTGGAAAAAAATTCTTCAAAAAATCCACGCTTATAGGTCAAGGGATGCGGTAAATATATGTTTAAAAAATTCCCGCTTATGGGTCAAGGGATGCTGTAAATATATCTTAAAAAAATCCATCCAATGGGTCAAGGGATGCTGGAAATAAATCTTTAAAAAATCCTCGCTTCTGGATCTAGGGATGGTTGAGAAAAATTATTTAAAAAAATCCACGATTGTGGATCTAGGGATGGTCGAGAAAAATTCTTTAAAAAAAATCCACGATTATGGATCTAGGGATGGTTGGGAAAAAACCCCGGTACCGATACCAAAACGGTATTAATAATTTTTGTGCGAAGATTTGACACCCCATTCAAATCAAAGGTATCAAATTATAGTCAATTCGATTGATAAACGTGTTCGAGGTCCACAAAGTGCTGAATAATTCGGGGTAACGCTCTCTGGAGGCTACCCTGACACATGGACCAATATTTATAATTCTTGGTAGGGAGCATTTCAGCCCATGGAGAACTAAAAATACCAAAATACAGCAAATTAGTTTGAATAACTTACCAAAAAATTTCAAAATTGCGAATATTGGACTACCTTAAAAAGGACCGATATATCCAATTTTCAATGCCAAACGTCCTATGAGTAGTAGCAAAGCTTTTCGACAGAGCTCATGGCAAAAAGTCCAATCTTGAGAATTTTCTTTGAAAAAAAACCAAGCCTAATTTCTTTTTAAAAATCAAAAATCAATCAATCAAATTTTTTTGGTGAACATTCTTTAAAAAATCCAAGCTTGAAAATTTTCTTTGAACACTTAAATAATTCGTTAACAAGTTCAAACTTGAAAATATTCTTTAAAAATCCGCCTCAGGCCTCGCATTATCTTAGTTACTATCATGTACGTATTTTACTGAAATCGTCGGAATATTTATTAAGCTAATTGTAAAGTTGTCTCACGATACATCAATATATCTTCTTCATGGTTCTGATAAATATTTTCTAATTTTCCCAAAATATTTTATGTAAAATTTGTAACACATTAATCATCAGCAAAAATGATAAGTAATAGAAAAAATGTTGAAAAACTTACCTTACCCCTCAATATACGCCAATAGTTGTGAGCACAGCTGCATATTTGAATTTCGAAAGTAATTCTATGCCAATAAAATCGATTGTCTTTCATTTCCATCCAACTCAGCCAAACTGCCAGACGGAATTTCTTTATTGAAGAAATTCCCTCCTGGGATGCATCGTCTGGCAAATGTGTTCTAGAAAAAAGAGAAAAAAACACATTCAGGTACGTGTTACTAACTACTTGATATCTATGATTATTTATAAGCTAAGAGGGTAGATAAAGTAACAGCAATGAAACGAAGGAAAATAGAAGGAAACACTTGCAGGACGTGACTTGACCAGACTCATAAATTTCATACTAAGTACCTAAAATCAATTTGATATTTGATTTGTTATCGTCGAGATGACATTATTGTTGATAGAATGCCAAAATACGTGTGAAATGATATCCGTTTTGATAACAGATAGCCGTTGGCTGATTGTAGGTGATTAAATTTGGACATTGTAACAATTATTAAATGCTGGTAATAACATTATATTTTATTGCAAATAGAGTTTCACGATTACGATTTTAATTTAATTTGAAGGGCGCCTACAAATTAGTACCTAATTGATATTAATTTAGTGTTAATAATATTTTATACTTTTGAAATATGCAAGTGAAAAAATTGAGTTAATATAATATAGCATGAGAAATAAATTCAAACTCGAGAAGGTTCTGGGAATGTTAAATTACAGCCTAACCGATAGGAAAATAGGGCTAGGGGTCTTTGTCAAAATTCTTTAATGGCCTATGTTTTCGATCAATTGGTATACCCAATTAGCTTCATATCAGATTTATAAAGTTAGGCCTTTTTTGATCAAATCGGATAGTTGGGTTAAAAAATCCGACTCACTTAGCGGATTTTTCGTAACTTTTTTTAAAGTGTTTATTTACGATGGTATAGTTGAGGTATTTCTCCTTAAGCGTTATCAAAAATTGTTCACAAGTAAATGCCGTACAGAATGATGTTCATCCTCTGACTATAAATAATCTGAAAGATCCTTAAGAAGATATTTTGTCTATATAAGGCCAGAGTAGGGCCTCTGTCGATTGATGATTTCAAACAACTTTATTGTTCTTTGATGATCTGAAGGTAGCCTTTTGTATAACGAAAACATGGAGAAGATCTAGATTATTTTGAAGAATTTTGTCTGTATATCGAAGACACGAGGAATATTTGCCGTCAATAAAAGTCCTAGAGAAGGTATCTTGTCTATAGAAGACCTAGAGTAGGTATTATTTCTATAAAATATCTGAATAAGCTTTTCTGCATATAAAATACCAGAAGAAGATATCCAGTCTATAGAAGATCTGATGATAGCCTAATGTTAAAAAATCCCGAAGTAACCATCGTGTCTATAGAAGACTTGAAGAGACTTCGGAGAGGACCTGAAGACTCTCTTCTGTCTATAGGGGACATGAAGGAGGTATCCTGTCACACATGGATAAGATATCATGTCTATAAAACACCTAGAGAAGGTATCCTGTCTATAGAAGACAAGATGAAAGACCTAGAGACCCTCTCCTGGCTATTGATGGTCAATAGAAGAAATGGTCTCTTGGAAGATCTGAAGAAGGTATCATGCCTGTCGAATACCTGAAGGAGGCCTTTTATCTATAGAATACCTTAAGGAAGTCTTCTTTCTTTAGAAGACCTGAAGAAGGTCTACTGTCTATAGAAGACTTTAAGAAGCTCATTCTGTCTATAGAAGACCTGAAGAGGGTATTCGGTCTATAAAAGACCTGAAAAGGGTCTTCTGTCTATAGAAGACATCAAGGAGGTCTTTTGTCTTTAGAAGACCTGAAGAAGGATGAAAAATAATTCTGTCTATAGAAGACCTGGTGAAAATTTTCTGTTTATAGAAGTCATCATAGAGGTATTTTGTCTACAGAAAACGTAAATGAGATATTCAGGCTATAGAATACCTGAAAAAGGTCTTCCATCTTTAGATGACTTTAAGACGGTCTTCTGTCTTTAGAAGACCTAAAGATATTTTTCTGTCTATAGAAGATCTTAAGAAGCTATTTTATTCTGTAGAAGACTTGTTGAAGGCCTTCTGTCTATAAAAGGCCATAAGAAGCTCACACTGTCTTGGTGAAGAATTTATGTTCATAGAAGTCGTGATGGAGTCTTCTATCTACAGAGAACCTAAAGGATATCTTCTGTCTATAGACCAGAATTGGTTCTTCTGTCTTTAAGAGACCTGAAGGAGGTCTTCTGTTTGTAGAAGACTTGAAGAAGGTCCTCTGCCTTTAGAAGACCTTTCATTCTGTCTACAGAAATCCTAAAATATAACTTCTGTCTATAGGATACCTTAAGCAGCTAATTCTGACCTGGTGAAGATATTCTATTCATAGAAGTCGTGCTGGAGGTCTTCTATCTGCAGAAAACCTAAAGGAGATCTATTGTCTATAGAAGACCAGAATGGGGTCTTCTGTCTATCGAAGATCTAAACTGTTCTTCTGGGGAAAGCCAAAAATATGTCTTAAAGCTTCGGACTTGAAGAAGTTCTCCGTTCTAAAAAAAGTCTGTAGAAAATCTTCTTTATAGGAAGGCATAAAATAGGTCTCCTGGCCGTATAAACAACATACGTGGAATAGGTCCTATCGCTTGAAGACTGTTGCTGGCCTCCTGAAAGTGATATTCTATATAGGGAGGTATTTTATATATCGATATGTAGAGAAGGCCTGGAGGTGGCCTTGTTCCTAGAAAATACCTATAGGAGGTCCTTTTGTCAGTAAAATACCTGGATGTGGTTTTTCATTTAATGAAGGCCAGAAGAAGATCGCGTAGAGACCTTCTGTCTATATAAGGATGTCTGCTGCTGATAAAAGCCCTGAATGAAGATTTCCCGACAGTCTTCGTGAAAAGAACTGAAGGAGGTATTCATCACTAGAATATTAAGGAGACCATACACATCTGTATTAAGGAGACCAAAAGTTTGGATGTGTTTTGGTCGAATGGGTTAATTTATATCAGAGGGCTTTTCATTCGAAGAAAACTTCTATATTTAGAAAGTGTCAAAATTTTTATTAGGAAACATGAAGCGCCGTTAATATCCTAAAAAGGCCACAAGAATATTAATTTTTCGGAAAGACCTCATGGACCTTAGTTATATCAAATGCTTGAATGGTTTTTCTATCGGTAAGAAAATCTGAAGTTAGACTCTTTGTAGAAGAGTTGGTGGATATTTTATAGGTCTTATATTTAAAGAAGACCTGAACGAAGTATTCTGTCCAAGGAGATATGAAGGTGTTCTATTCATATAAGATTTCAAGGAGGAATCACATTGATATTATACTTGAAGGAGGGCTTCCATACATATAAGACTTGTAGGGATGTCTTATGGTCGTAGTAAGGGTCTTCTATCTATAGAAAAAGATCTGAGGAGATACGTATAGAAAGCTGAAATGGAGGAGAGCCGTGGGATATTTTTTAGTTTTTTTAATTATTATAATTATAGCCTATCTAGTGGTTACTTTTTTCCAAATCAACCCTCTGACTCCCATTTCACATCTATAATTTATGGTATTTTTATTATATAACTAGCGGGCCCGGCAAACGTTGTCTTGCCTAACAATATTGTTGATGTATAATTTTCGGCATTTTAGGTTGTTTTTATACCCTCCATCATAAGGTGATTTGTATATATTTTTGTAACATCGTGGTATTTATCAGAGCACACATAGGGTAACATTACAAAACCGAATTTGATGTTTATAAGTGAGTTTTGTTGCTCCCTCCACGATTTAAAATATAAATTTTATATTTGCACATACATTTGTATTACTCATAAGATGGCTTAGCGTTGTCCTGGTGAAACACGACACCTCCCCTGTTGGCCAATTCTGGTCAATTGCTATCTTCAAACGGTACAGTTGTTGGCAGTAGAGATCAGAATTTAGCGTTTGGCCATATGAAAGCAACTCATAATAAATAATCCCTTTCCAGTCCCACCAAATGCATAGCCGAACCTTCCTGGTCGTTAGTCCTGGTTTGGTCACCGTTTGAGGTGCTTCACCTTTCTTTGACCACAATCGTTTTTGCATAGGGTTATCGTACGTGATCCATTTCTCATTTCCAGTCACCATCCGTTTATAAAAATTAGAGTATCTCATTCCGTTTGGTCAAGGCTTCGCAGATGGAAATTCGATCCATTCCATTTTTTCTGTTAATTGGTGAGGCACCCAAACATTGAGCTTCTTTTTGAATCCAGCTTTGTGTGAATGGTTTAATTTTCAGCTCCTGGACAATGTTACGACATACCTGTAAATTGCGATCGTTCCACCGGTCTAATGGATTTCTTTTTCCCAAACCTAATATTAGGGATACTTATTGGGCAGAAATTCTCCCTAATTAGAATTTTCCATATTGACTCAAGTATTCGGATATCCCCATTTAACGGCGGGATATCCCCATTTAGGGAGTGTTTCAGCCGAAGTGCTGTAATGTTTTATTTTGGATGAAGAAAACCTGTTTACAAAAAAATATCAACATTGGTGCAAATTGGTCCGGATAGCCCCATATATTGATAT
>NW_026882481.1:0-41842 GCF_032173495.1 Musca vetustissima
ATTGAGATAGATCCCCAAAATTTCGCATAGAGTCGTCTTTTGTCTGCAGGCAGGTCAAGTTCGAAGATGGGCTATATCGGTCCACGTTTAGGCATAGCTCCCATATAAGCATACCCCCCAATTTTCGGTATTTTGAGGTTCTTGAGCGTGTTTTTTAACCGAATTCGGTGAAATTTGGTACTTTGAGTTCTTATTGGGTAGCAGATATCCCCACTAAAAATTATAAATATAGGTCCATTTTTTCGGACAGCCCCCATGTAAGGGTAACCCCAAAATTTCGGTATTTTGAGGTTCTTGAGCGTGTTTTTCAACAGAATTCGCTGAAATTTGGTACTTTGAGTTCTTATTGGGTACCAAATAAACCTACTAAAAATTATAAATATAGGTCAATTTTTTCTGGTACCCCCCATATAACGGTACCCCTCAATTTTCGGTATTTTGGGGTTCTTGACCGCGTTTTTCAACGGAATTTGCTGCAATTTGGTATTTTGTAGTCGTATATGGTAACAAATCTCCCTACCAAAAATTAATAATATTCGCCCCCTTTTTGGGGTAGTCCCCATATAACCCCCTTTTTATACCCTCCACCATAGTATGGAGGGTATATTAGTTTTGTTTTTCCGTTTGTAACGCATCGAAATACTCATTTCCGACCCTATAAAGTATATATATTCTTGATCAGCGTAAAATTCTAAGACGATTTATGCATGTCCGTCTGTCCGTCTGTCCGTCTGTCCGTCTGTCTGTCTGTCTGTCTGTTGTAATCACTCTAGCGTCTAAACGAATTGAGATAGATCCCCAAAATTTCGCATAGAGTCGTCTTTTGTCTGCAGGCAGGTCAAGTTCGAAGATGGGCTATATCGGTCCACGTTTAGGCATAGCTCCCATATAAGCATATCCCCCAATTTTCGGTATTTTGAGGTTCTTGAGCGTGTTTTTTAACCGAATTCGGTGAAATTTGGTACTTTGAGTTCTTATTGGGTAGCAGATATCCCCACTAAAAATTATAAATATAGGTCCATTTTTTCGGACAGCCCCCATGTAAGGGTAACCCCAAAATTTCGGTATTTTGAGGTTCTTGAGCGTGTTTTTCAACAGAATTCGCTGAAATTTGGTACTTTGAGTTCTTATTGGGTACCAAATAAACCTACTAAAAATTATAAATATAGGTCAATTTTTTCTGGTACCCCCCATATAACGGTACCCCTCAATTTTCGGTATTTTGGGGTTCTTGACCGCGTTTTTCAACGGAATTTGCTGCAATTTGGTATTTTGTAGTCGTATATGGTAACAAATCTCCCTACCAAAAATTAATAATATTCGCCCCCTTTTTGGGGTAGTCCCCATATAACCCCCTTTTTATACCCTCCACCATAGTATGGAGGATATTATATGTTTTGTTTTTCCGTTTGTAACGCATCGAAATACTCATTTCCGACCCTATAAAGTATATATATTCTTGATCAGCGTAAAATTCTAAGACGATTTATGCATGTCCGTCTGTCCGTCTGTCCGTCTGTCCGTCTGTCCGTCTGTCTGTCTGTCTGTCTGTCTGTTGTAATCACTCTAGCGTCTAAACGAATTGAGATAGATCCCCAAAATTTCGCATAGAGTCGTCTTTTGTCTGCAGGCAGGTCAAGTTCGAAGATGGGCTATATCGGTCCACGTTTAGGCATAGCTCCCATATAAGCATATCCCCCAATTTTCGGTATTTTGAGGTTCTTGAGCGTGTTTTTTAACCGAATTCGGTGAAATTTGGTACTTTGAGTTCTTATTGGGTAGCAGATATCCCCACTAAAAATTATAAATATAGGTCCATTTTTTCGGACAGCCCCCATGTAAGGGTAACCCCAAAATTTCGGTATTTTGAGGTTCTTGAGCGTGTTTTTCAACAGAATTCGCTGAAATTTGGTACTTTGAGTTCTTATTGGGTACCAAATAAACCTACTAAAAATTATAAATATAGGTCAATTTTTTCTGGTACCCCCCATATAACGGTACCCCTCAATTTTCGGTATTTTGGGGTTCTTGACCGCGTTTTTCAACGGAATTTGCTGCAATTTGGTATTTTGTAGTCGTATATGGTAACAAATCTCCCTACCAAAAATTAATAATATTCGCCCCCTTTTTGGGGTAGTCCCCAGATAACCCCCTTTTTTATACCCTCCACCATAGTATGGAGGGTATATTAGTTTTGTTTTTCCGTTTGTAACGCATCGAAATAATCATTTCCGACCCTATAAAGTATATATATTCTTGATCAGCGTAAAATTCTATGACGATCTAAGCATGTCCGTCTGTCCGTCTGTCCGTCTCTCTGTCTGTCTGTTGTAATCACTCTAGCGTCTAAACGAATTGAGATAGAGCCCCAAAATTTTGCATAGAGTGGTCTTTTGTCTGCAGGCAGGTCAAGTTCGATGATGGGCTATATCGGTCCACGTTTAGGCATAGCTCCCATATAAGGGTACCTCCCATTTTTCGGTATTTTGAAGTTCTTAAGCGTGTTTTTCAACCGAATTCGCTGAAATTTGGTACATTGGGTTCTTATTGGGTACTAAATGCCTCCACAAAAAATTATTAGTGTAGGTCCACTTTTTCTGGTAGCCCCCATATAACGGTACCTCCTAATTTTCGGTATTTTGAGGTTCTTGAGCGCGTTTTTCAACCGAATTAGCTGAAATTTGGTACATTGGGTTCTTATTGGGTACCAAATATCCCTACTAAAAATTATATATATAGGTCCACTTTTTCTGGTAGCCCCCATATAAGGGTACCTCCCCATATCCAGTTTTTGGGGGGTTCTGACCGTATTTTTTCACCGAATTGGCTGAAATTCGGTACTTTGAGTTCTTATTGGGTAGCAAATCTTTGTACTAAAAATTATAAATATAGGTCAATTTTTTCGGGTAGCCCCCATATAAGGGTACCCCCCAATATTCGGTATTTTAGGGATCTTGAGCGCAGTTTTCAACCGAATTCGCTGAAATTTGGTACATGGGGTTCTTATTGGGTACCAAATTTCCCCTCTAAAAATTATAAATATAGGTCCACTTTTTCTGGTAGCCCCCATATAAGGGTACCTCCCAATTTCCAGTTTTTGGGGGGTTTTGACCGGATTTTTTCACCTAATTGACTGTAATTTAGTAATTTGAGTTCTTATTGGGTAGCAAATCTCTTCACAAAAAATTATAAATATAGGTAAATTTTTTCGGGTAGCCCCCATATAAGGGTACCCCCGATTTTCGATATTTTGAGGTTCTTGAGCGCGTTTTTCAACCGAATTCGGTGAAATTTGGTAATTTGTAGTCGTATATGGTAACAAATCTCCCCACCAAAAATTATTAATATTCACCGCTTTTTAGGGGTAGTCCCCATATAACCCCCTTTTTTATATTAAAATAGTTTACTGATTTGTTCCGAGTGTTGCGGTTGGTTAGTCGTTACGGGGAATAGTCAATTTTTACCCTACACAGACTATTTAGCCATCTGTTGTAAGCATTCCGCCTTCTAAAGATATTGTGATAAAAAAAACTCTAACATGATGATAATGAAATATATCGGCAGACATTTAGGCATATCCTCAATATCGTGATACCTCCTGAAGGAAAGAATTGAGATAAACAATTAAAATATTTGGTTCAAATTGGCATATACCGGTCATTAACTAGGCATAGCCCTCATATGATGATATCCCCAAATATTCACTATTTCCTACACTATGTAATCAATATTGGTCCCTCTTTAGGCATAGCCTCATATAACTTTGTAATCTAAATTACAGTAGTTTGAAGATTTCATACTCTACAATGCGTTATAAATATCAGTCCACTTTTTGGATCATACAGATTTTAGGAAAAATACCCATTAAAAATTGCCGAAGTTTGTATTTAATGTACATAATGGTTTACATAAATCGGTATTATCGGTATATATCGGTGCCCACTTTTTGGTATGTTCCCTATATTTTCATTGCATGTATCTGTCAGTATAACTATGGTGGAGGGTATCCAAAGTTCGGCCCGGCCGAACTTAAAGCTTTTTCACTTGTTTTTTTTTTTTTTGCACATTTTTGCACATATTAGAACATTGACACAGGGCGAATATGACAATTTTTGCATAATGAAATGTACCAGGGACGCATCCACAGGGAGTCCAGGGTGCTTCGGCAACATCCGTACCACAGATGTTTATTTAGCACTTATTTTTGATACTCTTACAGACAAAGGCGTAAATTTTGTAAATTATTTGGGGAGCTATGACTCAGTACGCTATGCCAAATTTCGTGCAAATCGAAGGATATAAAAGGACTTTGGTGCACTATTTAACTAAAATCGGACGAATCGGATGATTTCACGAAATTTAACACACATAATTATAGACTCAATTTAGTACGCAAATGGAGAGATATATTCAGACTTTTGTGCACTATTTACCTAAAATCGGACAAAAATATATGTGGGAGCTATATCTAAATCTGAACCGACGACTATAAATATATACATTTGTGTGGGGATGTTGGCTTAAACTAGAGCAACGTGGAGCATCGGCGGTCACCAAGACTTAGCCTCTCCTTCCTCTGAGCAGATGTGCTTAAAGGTGAGCCAAAATGCCCTCACCTTTGCAAGCGTTCCAATATCGCCGAATTCAGGCGGCATCTTGCTGATCAGTCCGAGGATGTCCAACTGTGCTCCAGAAAGAGCGGGTACAGGACCACTACGGGCTGCTGAGGAGGTCTACGAAAGGCCCGTACGCAATATATTGCTAACATCTCGTTCAAACATTGCTAACACCTCTGCCTCATTGTGCGTCTTCCTCAGTTGCCTATTGGCGAGGATTGTCATCCTTTTTGGACAGGACAGCGAGCCGGAAGAGTTGGCTTCAGTGCCACAGTTCACGCACTTTATAACTGCGCGTAGTTTATCCGCAATCGGGGCTTTTTTGCCCTTCTCTGGGAATTGCACACAGTTTGCTGGCATGTGGACAAGCACACTTAACACACTACGGAAACATTCCGCAGTTAGCAGCGATGTGATCAAAGTGCTGGCAGTTGTAGTTCTGTATCACGCCACGACGCTTATCTTTTCTCATCTTCAGGTCGCTGTTGAAAAGCCTCTTGATGGCACATACGCGGAAAATATCACTTTGCCTGTCAGACCGCACCAATCACTTATATTGACAATACTCCGGATATGAACCGGAATGCCAAGACCACTGAGCTCCACCTTCAGGTCATCCAAGGAGTATTCCGCTGAAATGCCATCGAAGATGATGCTATACTGCAGCCGATCCTTCGGAATGTGGGTATGGTGTTTGTACCCACTTTGCCTTGTTGAAAGCCTTCAGATTTCGAACTCTCAGGAAGTTGACACCCGGACAATGGTAAAGGTGAAGTCCCCGGAATAGATGACAGACCTCAGCATCGCCGTGATCTCCTTAACTCCAACGTCGTAGGTAGTGAGGGGCGGTAGTGTCGAGCTGGCCACTTTACCACCTTTTGCATAGGCAGATGCACATCCAGACGATGTCGCAATAGCCGGGGTCACCTATTTTTCCGAAGTCTTAGCAGCAGGCTTCGATACTGTGTTCAGCCGATGTTGACGGGACTTTAGCAACCGTCTTAGACGCCGCCCTTCCCTTCCATATCCATCGATGAGTCGAGGTCGGACTCACCATTGATGGCCGATCTCAGGCTTACCGCCTCCAACTGTGCCATTAGGCGCAGTCGAAGCCTTAGCATGTTGACGGAACCTTAGCATGTTGACGGGACCTTAACAACCGTCTTAGACGCCGCCCGTCTCTTCGATACCCATCGATGAGTCGAAGTCGGAATCACAATTGATGGCCGCTCTCAGGCTTACCGACTCCAACTGTGCCATTAGGCGCGCATTGCTCTCAGTCAAGGACGTAACCTTATCTTTGAGCGAGTCGATCACCCGTATTCAAGACACGAAAGTCGTTCCCTGCTCACATCCGCATGTATTGCTCTTCTTCTACTCACACAAAACTCAAATCAACTAAACGTGTTTTGATAATTGGATCCTAGTAATCCATGAAAATGGCTCGGAATTCCATATCAAATCACGAAGTTCGGATCACCGTCTGTCCGAAATTCGATTGTTAGTGGGGTTATTCTAAAGGAGGGTGAAATATACTACAATATTTAACGGAGAGATATATTAGTAAGTACTCAAGCAAGGATACGAACTGATTCTATAGCAAGGGAGCTAAATAATTACTCAAGCCAGTATACGGAAGGATACTACGCCAAGAGACCTCAGTAACAACTCAAGATGGGAAACGGAAGGATACTACGGTCAGATACCTTAGTAAAGCGAGGACACGGGAGGATTCTACTGCAAAAGACCTTAATAAGTACTCAAGGAATTGTCAGAACAACATTGCTTGTGGTCCATTGACTGAGAAGAGTTGATGTGAGAGAATAACCGTATCCTGTGTTGTTTTATATTAAACGTGACAAAGAAGTGTGATGGGTTTGCAAAGAGCATGAAAAACACGCTGTGTGTGCAAAAGTGAGTGTATCGATTTTGGTCTTCACAAATCGGCACGCCCACAACCTTGGTTCCAGATAGGATTTTCGTATCATCTTTTCCTCCGTTAGTGTCTGCGCAACAGGAAAAGATTAGATTCCATCTCCAAACATCCAACGCGAAATACTGTTCCACACTTCTGACCACCAAATATATCCTTTGTTTCCCTCATTACAATGCGCATTTTCTATCACGCCCAAAGAACTCTTGTTAGTCTATTTTATGACTTACTATATTTCACTCGAAGATTTTATTTCAGTTTTCATTTTTTTTTTTTGGGCATTGTATGTCTATGATGACGTTGTTCTGGTTGTCGGCATATCATCAAAGACTGCAATTTTCAGGCGATTGTTGCTGTCGTAATTGATGGCGTTTGTACTCCTTCTCCGACTGTGTGCAGCATTCTTAGCGGGTGTGTATGCGTGTTTGTTTGTGTACTAACTAGCGGCTCTTGTAAATTTATTGGAAATGCCATAATTTACATTTCTGTTGTTTAATTTTCTTCTTCTTGATTGGTATTATTTATTTTGCCTTTGCAAGAAGAAGTTCGAATGAACGAAACCAGAAATATGGCACAGAACGGAAAAGAAAACACCCACATGATTTGTAAACTTGCATTTATTGTTGCTGGCGTTGTGTTTTTTATGACTTTATGTTACAGGTATAGGGCGCTCTCTCGTTTTTTGATTTATTACCCTCATTACATGTATGAAGGCAACTTTATGGATTTTTTTATTGTTGCTACACTGCAACGTTTGTTTAGGATTTTCAATTTCGTGATAGAATTTAGAGCAATGTAGGAGGGTGTGTGAGTCAATGTGAGGTTTCAAAAACTACTTTCTGAAGACTATTAGGTGTACGGATTTGTTCAAAAAATTTTTTCATGGACCTGTTACGGAGGGATTTTTATACCCTACACCACACTGTGGTACAGGGTATTATGTCTTTGTGCATATGTTTGTAACAGGCAAAAGGTAACGAGATAGACACATGGTTCCTTTTGAGAATATGCATAGAATCACTTTTTAAGTCGATTTATGCATGTCCGTCCGTCGGTCCGTCTGTTGGTGTTAAATTGTAAACAATGTACAGGTCGCATTTATGATCCGAATTGGATGAAATTTGGCATAGGTCACTTATTGAGAAAAATCGGTTCAGATTTAGATATAGCTCCCATATATATATTTAACCGATTTAATGTAAACGGTCCATATATATCTTTCAATTTGCACGAAATTTGGTACAGGCTAATCATTTAGGTCCAGAATGATGTCTGCCAAGTTTCGTGAAAATCGGTCCAGATTTAGATATAGCTCCCATATATAGTTTCGTCCGATTTCACGTAAATGGTGCCCCAAAGTCCCTATATATCTTTCAGTTTGCACGAAATTTGGTACAGGCTAATCATTTAGGTCCAGAATGATGTCTGCTAAGTTTCGTGAAAATCGGTCCAGATTTAGATATAGCTCCCATATATAGTTTCGTCCGATTTCATGTAAATGGTGCCCCAAAGTCCCTATATATCTTTTGATTTGAACTAAGAATAGATTGATGTCTGCCAAGTTTCGTGAAAATCGGTCCAGATTTAGATATAACTCCCATATATAGTTTCGTCCGATTTCATGTAAATGGTGCCCCAAAGTCCCTATATGTATTTTGATTTGCACGAAATTTGGCACAACGTACTGAACTAAGCCTAGATTGATGTCTGCCAAGTTTCGAGGAAATCGGTCCAGATTTAGATATAGCTCCCATATATAGATTCGTCCGATTTTATGTAAATGGTGCTCCAAAGTCCCTATATATCTTTCGATTTGCACGAAATTTGGCATAACATACTGAATTGAGCCTAGAATGATGTCTGCCAAGTTTCGAGAAAATCGGTCCAGATTTAGATATAGCTCCCATATATAGTTTCGTCCGATTTCATATAATGGTGCCCCAAAGTCCCTATGTATCTTTTGATTTGCACGAAATTTGGCACAACGTACTTAATTGAGCCTGGAATGATGTCTGCCAAGTTTCATGAAAATCCGTCCTGATCTAGATATAGCTCCAATATATAGTTTCGTCCGATTTCATTTAAATGGTGCACCTAAGTCCCTATATATCCTTCGATTTGCACGAAATTTGGCATAACGCACTGAATTGAGCCTAGAGTGATGTCTGCCAAGTTTCGAGAAATCGGTCCAGATTTCTAAATAGCTCCCACATATATAGCTCACATATTTTAAGTAATTGACGCAACAAGGAACCAATAGGAACAAAACGTTCTGAAATTAGTATAACCTAACCTGTGACAAGTTTGCCTGAAATCGCTTAATATTTGGATAGAGCTTCCACATATATTTTCGCCCGATTTCAAATAAATTGGGCATCAAACTCCTCATGTTAGTCAGATTGATATCAAATTTTGCACAACGTACAAAATTGACCATAGAACTACGTATTTGCGTTTTCTAGAAGTACAGACATAGCCCAACGTATGACCTATTTATATTTGTTTGAAGTCGATTTACATACTTTATGGATATATCCGTAGATTCACATTATCACATATATTATTTCATCCAATTTCATGTTAATAGTCCTGTTTAATATACCCATATTGGTGAAGGGTATCATATAGTCGGCCCCGTCCGACTTTACTACTTTCCTTACTTGTTTAAGAATATTTTTCCATAAACCTTAATGGGCGTGGATATAAAAAAACATTTTCCAAGAAATAGAATATTTTTCAAGGACTACTGTAAGCGTGGATTTTTTAAAGAATATTTTTTCAATGGCTTCTATATACGGGGATTTTTAAATAATATTTGTTCAAGGGCTTCTAAAGGCGTGGATTTTTTAAAAGAATATTTTTTCAAGGGCTTCTGTAGGCGTGGATTTTGTAAAGAATATTTTTTCTAGGGCTTCTATAGGCGTGGATTTTTTAAAGAATATTTTTTCAAGAGCTTCTCTAGGCGTGGATTTTTTAAAGAATATTTTTTCAAGGGCTTTTATAGGCGTGGATTTTTTAAAGAATATTTTTTCAAGGGCTTCTATAGGCGTGGATTTTTTAAAGAATATTTTTTCAAGGGCTTCCAAGGCGTGGATTTTTAAAGAATATTTTTTCAAGGGCTTCTATAGGCGTGGATTTTTTAAAGAATATTTTTTCAAGGGCTTCTATAGGCGTGGTTTTTTTAAAGAATATTTTTTCAAGGACTGCTATAGGCGTGGATTTTTTAAACAATATTTTTTCAAGGGCAATCTGAGCCATAAGCGTGGATTTTTTAAACAATATTTTTTCAAGGGCAATCTGAGCCATAAGCGTGGATTTTTTAAACAATATTTTTTCAAGGGCTTCTATAGGCGTGGATTTTTTAAAGAATATTTTTTCAAGGGCTTCTATAGGCGTGGATTTTTTAAAGAATATTTTTTCAAGGGCTTCTATAGGCGTGGATTTTTTAAAGAATATTTTTTCAAGGACTGCTATTGGCGTGGATTTTTTAAAGAATATTTTATCAAGGGCTTCTATAGGCGTGGATTTTTTGAAGAATATTTTATCAAGGGCTTCTATAGGCGTGGATTTTTTAAAGAATATTTTTTCAAGGGCTTCTATAGGCGTGGATTTTTTAAAGAATATTTTTTCAAGGGCTTCTATAGGCGTGGATTTTTTAAAGAATATTTTTTCAAGGGCTTCTATAGGCGTGGATTTTTTAACGAATATTTTTTCAAGGACTACTATAGACGTGGATTTTTAAAAGAATATTTTTTCAAGGACTACTATAGACGTGGATTTTTAAAAGAATATTTTTTCAAGGGCTTCTATAGGCGTGGATTTTTTTAAGAATATTTTTTCAAGGGCTTCTATAGGCGTGGATTTTTTAAATAATAGTTTTTCAAGGGCTTCTGTAGGCGTGGATTTTTTAAAGAATATTTTTTCAAGGGCTTCTATAGGCGTGGAGTTTTTAAAGAATGTTTTTCCAAGGGCTTCTATAGGCGTGGATTTTTTAAAGAATTTTTTTTCAGGGGCTTCTATAGGCGTCGATTTTTTTAATATGTTCTATTATACTCTTTTAAAAATAAATATTTTACATATATATATATATATATATATATATAATTAACACACATTCCGCTAAATATGCTTGCCTTTGGTCTTCAGCGGATTATTTGTTAAATGTCACTCTGAAGCCCATAATTACACATTAAATCTTACGAACAGTGAACATCATTCATAGACATATTACCCTGAATAAACTAAAATAACGAAAAGAGAACTAAACTAAAGCTTTACGCAAACAACACGCACTTCTGTCAAAGAAAATCTACTTAGGAGGAGAAAACACACAGACATATCTGATTATGTTGTTGGCTATTATTTGAAACCACAAGAGCGGGTACACATCCGCACATAGTATGTTAAAAAGTGCTGCTGCTGCATGCAACAAAAAGTCATAAATGTTTTTAAATGTGCCGCCAGATCAAAGGGATTTCACAGCAAACCGCTCACACAATAAATAAGCAAAAGTCTAGGTGTGCCCTGCATGCGGATGTGCACTTTACACGGAATTATGGTACTACATGGTGTCTTGAAACTTAAGTAGAATGCACACACAAACAAACACATGCCCATTGTCTGGGTTAATACAGGTGTTGAATACCCAGCCCTATACTGGTTTCGAAAGCGCAAGGGAGATTAGGAGGCCACCTTTAGCCTATCTATCTTCATATTTGCCATTACCTTAAACAAGATTTTGGTATTTGGTGTGTTTTTCTCTCCTAGTGGTAGTAACAAAACCGTGAACCAATGTGACAAAAAGTTCTCCAGAATAAAAACAAGTACGGTTGGTTGCTGGCAGTTGTATCCAAATACCCCCAACCTCACCAGGTTGACGGGTGTGAAATGTAAAGAATTTTTCTTGGTGTTTTTATGTTTTTTCTTTATGTTTTTTGTCTTTTCGCTGCAGTTTGGGTCAAACAACAACAACAAAGACAGCAAAGATTTACTTTGTGACAACATGAAAGTAAAGTTTGCTTTTTCGTTTTTAATCCACCGTAAATCATTATAATTACAAAACATGAGAAGATTAACACAGTCCCGTCGTTTTCTTCATGATCTTCTTTTTGGGTGTTATTTATTGCAATCGCTATTATCATCTTACATGCTTCTCTAAATGAAGAAGCATTAATTTTCTTCACCCCATCCATGAGGACGTTTTTTTAATCATGTGAAAATCACAACCTGTTTCCCAAAGTGAAATATGTCGCACTTTTCTAAAAGATGGCTGACGATGGGAAGTAATGGAAATAAAATGCCTTAAATAGGAATATCTACGCACACTTATAATAAGTAAGCATAAATGTCATTAAATTTGACTGCAGGATCTTGAGAAACAAAACAAAAATAAACAAGTAAAAAAGCGTTAAGTCCGGCCGGGCCGAACTTTGGCTACCCTCCACTATAGATATACTGACAGGTACTAGAAATGAAAATATAGGGAACATACCAAAAAGTGGACCTTTACCGAGATTTCTAAAAACGGATTATGTAAACCACAATGTAACCCATAATACAAATGTCAGAAATTTGTAATGGATAATTATACCCTCAGCCTTATGGCTAAAGGGGGTTATACACTTTAACATGGTGAAAATGTGCATCATCGAAATATTTGTTCTAGACTGACAGGTACTTAAAATAAAAATATAGGGAACATACCAAAAAGTGTACCTATACCGACATTTCTCCAAGCGATTATGGTTCTAAATATTGGTCCTAGAACCCATGTTTCTTTGGACCAAATTTGTTTCAATAAATTAAAATATCACCCAAACTTTGCCCATCTTATTATTTCTTCCAAAATTAGTTCCAGTTCGAACTTGGGGAATGTCGGTCCACTCCTTCTGGTACCTCTCTTACAGGGTCTATTTCTAAATGCAGGTTACAGTTCATATATATGAATATATAAGGTTAATTATCGAACCTTATGTTCTAGTTTTTTTTTTCGTATCTTCCGCATATGAAATGATTACAACAGAGTCTTACAACCAAACCCAAACACGGAACAAATCATATAACTATTTTAATACAAACCAGTAAGAAAAGTAATAAAGTCGGACGGGACCGACTAGATGATACCCTTTACAACTTTAACATATGATACCCTTTATATTCAACAGATGAATCCTTACAGACGTCGAATTTTTAAAAGAACAATTAAAATTAAATTGGATCCATAAAAATTTCATTCTGCAACCGATACTAAATTTTTCATTTGGTCAGATATAGAAGCTATATCTAAATCTGAACCGATTTCAGAAAACTTTACACACATCACTCTAGACCTAACTCATTACGCTGTGCCAAATTTCGTGTAAATCGAAAGGTATATATGGATCATTTACATTAAATCGGATGAATATAATAAAGGGAGCTATATCTAAATCTGAACCTAATTTTAGGAAACTTAACACACATCATTCTAGATCTAATTCATTACTCTGTGCCAAATTTCGTGCAAATCAAAAGATATATAGGGACTTTGGTGCACCATTTACATGTAATCGGGCGAAACTAAATATGGAAGCTATATCTTAATCTCAACCGATTTTCAGGAAACTTAACACACATCATTCTAGA
This sequence comes from Musca vetustissima, assembly GCF_032173495.1. NCBI lineage: Eukaryota > Metazoa > Arthropoda > Insecta > Diptera > Muscidae > Musca > Musca vetustissima. Next base: position 13,174 of record NW_026882481.1, read on the forward strand.
CCTTATTCATTACGCTGTGCCAAATTTCGTGCAACTCGAGAGATATATAGGTTCTTTGGTGCACCATTTACATTAAATCGGACAAAAATATATATGGGAGCTATATCCGGTTTTCCCAATTTCAATAGGGTTCGTCCTTGGGCCAAATAAGTGACCAATGCCAAATTTCATCCAAATCGGATCCTAAATTCGACCTGTACTTTGTTCACAAAAATACATGGACGGACGGACAGACGGACATGCACAAATCGACTCAGAAAGAGATTATATGTATATTATCAAAAGGAACCATGTGACTATCTCGTTTCCTTTTGCCTGTTACAAACATATGCACAAAGACATAATACCCTGTACCACAGTGTGGTGAAGGGTATAAAAAGGGGGTAATATGGGGACGACCCCAAAAAGGGGGCGAATATTAAAAATTGTTGTAAGGGGGATTTGTTACCATATACGACTACAAAATAAAAAATATAACCCCAAAAATATAAATATAACCCCAAAATACCGAAAATTTGGGGTACTCTTATATAGAAGCTATCCGAAAAAAATGGACATATATTTATAATTTTTTGTTGAGAGATTTGGTACCTATTTAGAACTCAAAATACTAAATTACATCCAATTCGGTGGAAAAATGCTATCAAAACCCCCAAAATACTGTAAATGGGGGCTATGGGGGCTATGGGGGCTACCACAACAAGTAGACCTACATTTATAATTTTTAGTGGGGACATTTGGCACCCAAAAAGAACCCAGTGTACCAAGTTTCAGCAAATTCGGTTGAAAACCGCACTCAATGACCCCAAAATATCGAAAATTGGGCGGTACCCTTATATGGGGGCTATGCCTAAACGTGGACCGATATAGCCCATCTTCGAACTTGACCTTCCTTCAGAAGATAGCGTGATTACAACAGACGGACGGACATGGCTAGATCGTCTTAAAATTTTACCCTGATCAAGAATTTATATACTTTCGGAAATGAATATTTCGATGAGTTACAAACGGAATGACAAAATGAATATACCCTCCATACTATGTTGAAGGGTGTAAAATGTGATCTTTATCTAAATGGGAACCGACTTAGATCAATTTATAAACATTTCATTCGGTTGTTACAATGGGAAAAAATTGTGAATATATGGGCTATTGGAAATATATATGGGACATTTCTGTACTTCTATAAAACGCAATTACATCATTCAATGCTTTATTTTGTACGCTGTTTAAAGTTTCGTGTCAATCTGACAAACATGGGGTGTTTGATGTATCATTTACATAAAATCGGACGAAACTATATATAGAAGCTGTTTCTAAATCTGAAGCCATTTCAACACACGTTAGATTAGATATTACGATCGGTTTAATAAAAGGTGTATATAGGACCCATACTGTTGAGACCACTCAAACTTATATAACTTCATTACATAGTTGTGTATGGTATAATGAGGCTGGGAATTTATATGCGGACTATAGCAAAACATGAAGCTATACTTTATACAAATTTGGCATTTCAGGTTCTCCATCACGTGGTTTGCTTTTAATATTCCTCTTATATTTAAACAAAATTGAATTGAATCGGCGTTTGTTGTGATGTTGTGGAATCCAATATATCAAATTATATTGAAAAATGTGTCCAAACCCCCAAAATACCTGAAACATAAGTTAATATTTATAATTTTTGGTAGGGAGATTTTCTAACCAATGTGAATCAAAAATATTAAATTGGTAATACGTCAGTACGTCATTGTAGCCTCAATTTTGTATCGAATTAAATTTTATACGACATTTATATGTGTATGAATTTCTTTCAGAGATGTTGGGTTTCAAAAGTTTTAGGACTCATTCTCCAACTCTATCAAATTTGGCTAATTCCGACTACGCCTCTTATATCAGCATTTAGATACAACACCCATATATTCTATTCCATTTGCAGCTCTACGAAATATAAGTCGGACATATATAGTACCTCTTTCTGTAACCTTCAAGTAGTATGGAGGATATTTTCCAATAAATTTGATCGCAATATGACATATTCTATTTTAAGCCCAAATATTATTAAATCCTCCTTTAAGTTTCCTCCCAATATACTTTAGTTCTATATTTGGGAACATCCTACATTAAAGTATCTATATAGGCCCGCGTTTATGTGATCATATCCTTATATACCTCTTTCTTTGGAAAATTTCATCCTCTTTATGCGACAACTTGAACACATTTATATTAATTTTTTGACATTATATGTCATGTCATCCGGTTGATATGCATGCACACATACATGCAACCCGCCAAATCATATACTTAAAAATCCATGAGCCAGCCAACTAACTGGCTGGTGTAAATGATACATGCAAGTAAACAAGAAATTTTCACCTGCCAAGTGGCATCATGCAAACGGGTGGACAAAGTACGACAATCGACCAGAAATGACAGTAAAGTTAAGAAAAATTACCGCTGCCACCAAACGCCAAATAAAAAACGAAGATGAATATCTTTTTGGGTCGATTAATGTGGTCAAGTTATTTATTAGCATGCAACATTTCGGAGGGAAGGGTTTTGAAGACGGAGAGGGGGATGGTTAATGGCTATGTCGATGGTAAAGAGCGCCAACCAACCGACCAACCAGATGAGATAGAGCTACAAAAGCCGTGATCACCATCATCCGAAACAAAAATCGTGACTATCGCATGCCCCTAGCAAACAGCATCACAGTGTGTCTCCAGTTTATCATCACACTGATGAAGATAAACCACAAGTTATTCTTCAGTTGCAAGACCTCTTTGTCGTATTATTTATAATTTTTGCATATCTTATGACTTGATCAAGTAGAAGAAGAAGATGAAACAACAGCAACAACAGAAACACAATTTTCACTTGCAAATACCCAAATGGAGATGGCGAAGATGGTAGTCAGTAGTGCAGCAACAGCAGCCGCCGCTTAACGCTACAGTTACGACTCCAACATATATTGCCGCTGGCAGCGGCAACAACATCAGATCGTAAATCATGATGATCAAAATGTGAAGATATGAATTTATTTTCGAAATGAGAAAATAAAATAAGCGACATTGCAGAGTCGGGGGAAACTTAATTTTGGTGTTTTCTTTTTAACCCTGAAGCCGGCTGGCGGACACTTAAACACGAAAACATTTAAATAATTTGATGTTATTAAGAGGGTTGCCATATCATAATCTATTATAGGCCCATAAAAATATTTTTGAAAATCCATGTCTATTATAGGTCCATACAAATATTTGAAAAACCAAGTCTATTACAGGTCCATAAAAATATTTTTGAAAATCTAAGTGTAAACTAGTCCATAAAACTATTTGACAATCGAAGTCTATTATAGGTCCATAAAAATATTTTTGAAAATCCAAAATCTACGCCTCTTATAGGTCCATACAAAAATGTTTTGAAAATCCAAAATCTACGTCTCTTATAGGTCCATAAAAAATGTTTTGAAAAATCTACGCCCTAAAAATATTTTTTTTAAAAATCTACACATCTTAAGGGTCCATATTTTTTAAATCTACACAATTTATAGGTCCATACAAATATTTTTTTAAAAATCTACGCCTCTTATAGAGACTTGAAATATATTTTTGAAAAATCCTCTTTCAGAGGCTGGAAATACTTGAAATATATTTTTGAAAAATCCTCTTACAGAGGCTGGAAATATTTAGACCCTTCACCAAACTGTGGTACAGGGTATTATGTCTTTGTGCATATGTTTGTAACAGGCAAAAGGAATCGAGATATACCCATGGTTCCTTTTGAGAATATGCATAGAATCACTTTCTGAGTCGATTTATGCATGTCCGTCCGTTTGTCTGTACGTCCGTCCGTCCGTCTGTCCGTAAACTGTAAACAAAGTACAGGTCGCATTTATAATCCGATTTGAATGAAATTTGGCAGAAGTCACTTATTTGGGCCAGGAACGAACCCTATTGAAATTGGAGAAAATCGGCTCCCATATATATTTTCGTCCGCTTTTAGGTAAATGGTGCACCAAAGTCCCTGAAAATCATTCAATTTTCACGAATTTTGGTATAGCTTACTGAATTGTGTGTAGATTGACGTGTGCTAAGTTTCGTGAAAATCGGTTCAGATTTAGATATAGCTCCCACATATATCTTCGTCCGATTTGAGGTAAATTGTGTACCACGGTCCTATATATTTTTCGATTCGCACGAAATTTGGCATGGCGTAGTGAATTAAGTCTAGAATGACGTGTGTTGAGTTTCGTGAAAATCGGTTCAGATGGGAGCTACATCGAGCTCCCATATACAGTTTCCACCGATTTTAGGTAAATGGTGCACCAAATCCCTGAAAAGCATTCGATTTACACGAATTTTGGCTTAGCGTACTGAATTAAGTCTAGAATGATGTGTGCAAAGTTTCGTGGAAATCGGTTCAAATTTAGATATAGCTCCCATATATAGTTTCGCCCGATTTTATGTAAATGGTGCACCAAAGTACCTATATATCTTTCGATTTGCCGGAAATTTAGCATAGTGTACTGAATTGAGTCTATAATGACGTGTGTCAAGTTTCGAGAAAATCGTATCAGATTTAGATATAGGTCTCATATATATTTTCGGCCGATTTTGGTAAATGGTGCACCAAAGTACACTGAAGACTTAATTCTAAAATGATGTGTGCTAAGTTTCGTGAAAATCGGTTCAGATTTTGATATAGCTCCAATATATATTTTCGTCCGATTACTGAATTTAGTCTAGAATTGCGTGTTTTAAATTTTGAGAAAATCGAAATTGGTGCACCAAAGACCCTATATATATTTGGCGACCCGAGTTTGTCCGATCGGCACACAATTTTTTACAATGTACTGATCTTATTATATCTTTTCGTATATCAAGCTGTCTTGAAATTGGTTCAGATTTACTTATATCTCTTATATATATCTTCGTCCGATTTTTAGTAAATGGTGCACTTAAGACCCATAGCTAGGCCGATTGACAAAACTTACTGAAATTGATATAAATTAATTTCTGGCAAGTTTCCTTTAAATCGTTTCAGATTTAGATTCCATACATAATTTCGACCTATGATTGATATTTAAACAGTGAAGCATACCAGCGTCGTAATGTTTGCTTTAGATCTATTTACAAAATATAGAATAGGTTGCAGAATGGCATGTGTTGGAATTGATCGCATATTCCTTCGAAAAGGCGAAATCTGTTAGGATAAATATGTAGAATATACCCAAAGTGGTGGTTATTGGTTTTTCTTAAAAAATCCAGGTCTCTTATAGAGTCTTAAAAAATTTTTAAAAAGTCCTCGCCTCTTACAGAGTTTTGAAATATATTTTAAAACCAGTAAGGAAAGTGGTAAAGTCGGACGGGGCCGACTACATGATACCCTTCACCACTTTGCATAAATTCTACAGATGAATCTTAACAGACGTCGCATTTTTGATTTTCACGAAACTTAACACACATCATTCTAGACTTTATTCAGTACGCTGTACCAAATTTCGTGGAAATCGAAAGGTAAACAGAGACTTTGGTATACCATTTTCCTTAAATCGGACGAAAATATATATGGGAGTTATATCTAAATATGAACCGATTTTCAAGAAACTTAGCACACATCATTCTAGGCTTAATTCAGTACACTGTGCCAAATTTCGTGCAAATCGAAGCATATATAGGGACTTTGGTGTACCATTTACCTTAAATCGGACGAAAATATATATGGGAGCTATATATAAATCTGAACCGATTTTTAAGAAACTTAGCACACATCATTCTAGGCTTAATTAAGTACGCTGTGCCAAATTTCGTGCAAATCAAAAGATATATAGGGACTTTGGTGCACCATTTACCTTAAATCGGATGAAAATATTTATCGGAGCTATATCTAAATCTGAACCGATTTTTCCCAATTTCAATAGGGTTCGTCCTTGGGCCAAATAAGTGACGTATGCCAAATTTCATCCAATTCGGATAATTAATGCGACCTGTACTTTGTTTACAATTTAACATGGACAGACGGACGGACGGACATGCATAAATCGACTTAAAAAGTGATTATATGCATATTCTCAAAAGGAACCATGGGTCTATCTTGACAAAGATATAATACCCTGTACCACAGTGTGGTGAAGGGTATAAAAAACCAAATTACAAAGAATTTGGTTGAAAAACGCGCTCAAGAACCCCAAAATACCGAAAATTGGGGGGTACCCTTATATGGGGGTTACCCGAATAAATTGACCTATATTTATAATTTATAGTGGAGAGATTTGCTATCTAATAAGAAATTGGGGGTACCCTTATATGGGAGCTATGCCTAAACGTGGACCGAATTTCTCCAATTTCAATAGGGTTCGTCCTTGGGCCAATTAAGTGACCTGTGCCAAATTTCATCCAAATCGGATCATAAATGCGACCTGTACTTTGTTAACAAAAATACATGGACGGACGGACGGACAGACGGACGGACGGACATGCATAAAACGACTCAGAAAGTGATTCTATGCATAGTCACAAAAGCAACCATGGGTCTATCTCGATTATTTTTGCCTGTTACAAAGATATGCACAAAGACATAATACCCTGTACCACAGTGTGGTGGTACAGGGTATTCGTGGCATCCCATATTCAGTTTTTTCCACTCCATCATCTTTCATTTGTTGATTTTAATAAATTTCCAGCATGCCTCTTTCTTCATCGGAGAATTCATCGCTGTAATTTTAAACTCAGCGGGAGCATTTTTAAGTTAATTGTCTTCGAAATATCTAAATAAGTGACAGCCTGAATGGCATACAGAAACACACAGTCACACACACTTACACATCAGTGCAGATAGGATAGGAAATTGCGGTCATAAATAAAGCTTTGCTGGTTTATATGGGACAAATGAGCAGATGATTGAGAAGCTATTGAGAACCATTGTAGCCTTTCGATTACATTTTATGTTGTTGTTGTTGTTGTTGTTGTGATGTTTCAGATGCCATAAAACTGACAAGAGTCAATTTGACAGTGCGTGTTAATGTGACATTTGTGTTCAAACATAAAAAAAATATGAAATATAAACACACAAACAAATATATGTACATATTTCAAAACAAGAACCAGTGAGGAAAGCAGTAAAGTCGGACTGGGCCGACTATATGATACCCTTCACCACTTTAGGAATATTGTACACATGTATCCTTACAATTGCATGTCATTAATCCCTCGAAGGAACGTAATAATGTCCTTCTGCAACCTATTATAAATTTCATTTCACTCGGGCAGATTTAGAGTCGTCTGCGTACCATGGGACAAATTTATAAAAAAAAGGATTTATATCAAAATTGATACACGCCGCACTGCTAAACATATAATTTCAGTCAGAGTTATGGCTGCACCTATAACAATCCCATCAAAACGGAATATCTTCATTCAAGCCTCAATTTGATACGTTTCGTGCAAATCGAAGAATATATAGGGACTATTGTGCACCATTTACATAAAATCGGATGAAACTATATATGGGAGCTATATCTAAATCTGAACCGATTTTCGCGAAAATTAACACACATATTTCTAGGCTTAATTCATTACTCTGTGCCAAATTTCGTGCAAATCGAAGGATATATAGGGACTTTGGTGCACTATTTACCTAAAATCGGACGAAAATATTTATGGGAGCTATAACTAAATCTGAACCGATTTTCCCGAAATTTAGCACATATCATTCCAGACTCAGTTCAGTACGCTATGCCACATTTCGTGCAAATCGAAGGATATATAAGGACTTTGGTGCACCATTAACCTAGAATCGGACGAAAATATATATGGGAGCTATATATAAATCTGAACCGATTTTCACGAAATTTAGGACACATCATTTCAGACTCAGTTCAGTACGCTCTGCCAAATTTCGTGCAAATCGAAAGATATATAAGGACTTTTGTGCACTATTTACCTAAAATCGGATATCTATATCTAAATCTGAACCGACTTTCACGAAAGTTAACATCGTTTTAGACTTAATTCAGTATGCTTTACCAAATTTCGTGCAAATCGAAGGATGTATATAGACTTTGGTGCACCATTTAAAATTAATCGAACTAAAATATATATAGGAGCTATATCTAAATCGGAACAGATTTTTCCCAATTTGAATAGGGTCCGTCCTTGGGCCAAATAAGTGAGCTTTGCCAAATTTCATCCAATTCGAATCGAAACGCCTCTTATGAAGCCTTTTAAAATATTTTTAAAAACCAGTGGGCAGAGCAGTAGAGTCGGACGTGGCCGACCATACGATACACTATACAACTACCACAGAACTCTATCTTTCTGCGGATTTTTATTCCGAGGCTGTGTATTATTTCGTGATAGTTGCCCTCTCTTGCCCGATTAAAAGTCAATAGCACCTCTTCCTTACACTGACATATTTTCCGAATATTACCAATATTCAGTACAGCCCTTCTAATTACTTTTACGCATTTCCTTCACCGTGGGTTGTGTTATGATGTTCGACTTATAATTGTAGCCTATAGATTGAAGTGGAAAAAAAACACAAAAATATAAGTTTTCGGTCCACTTCATCCCAAAATTATTATCTGCTCATCACCGAAAATTATAGGCGTTGTCCTTAACCATAACTGGAACCTCATGGAACATTTCAAGCGATCAGCGCTATATTTCCGCCCCCTACTGTGTGGTAATGGGTTAATAAATAATATCTGAATATCTTTCTGCGGATTTTTATTCCGAGCCTGTGTAATATTTCGTGATAGTTTCCCTCTCTTGCCCGATTAGAGGTCAACAGCACCTCTCCCTTACACTGACATATTTTCCGACTATTACCATATTCCACTTCATCCCAAAATTATTATCTGATCATCACCGAAAATTATAGGCGTTGTCCTTGACCATAACTGGAACCTCATGGAACCTTTCAATGTGATCAGCGTTATATTTCCGCCCCCTACTGTGTGGTAGTTGGTTAATAAATAATATCTGAATATCTTTCTGCGGATTTTTATTCCGAGTCTGTGTAATATTTCGTGATAGTTTCCCTCTCTTGCCCGATTAGAGGTCAACAGCACCTCTCCCTTACACTGACATATTTTCCGACTATTACCAATATTCCACTTCATCCCAAAATTATTATCTGATCATCACCGAAAATTATAGGCGTTGTCCTTGATCATAACTGGAACCTCATGGAACATTTCAAAGCGATCAGCGCTATATTTCCGCCCTCTAGTGTGGTAATGGGTTACTAAATAATAACTCCCACATCCGAGTACATACGACAATATAATTGGTATCAATTTAAAGATCAACCACCCCTCTTTGACATTCTATCAACTTTTCGGGTCTATGTCCTTCAGGCGTAAATCTATACGCTATAGAATAAAAATTTTGTCATTTTTCACACAAAAGTCAGGGTCCATTTGACCCGTTAAATGTTCACCGATCATTATCAAAACAGACATGCATATTCTTTGGCCCGATACCCTTTTCTATGTAAAAATTCGCGATGTTTGGTCTATAATTGCAGCCTTTGGAGCTACCAGAAAAACCGACAAATATTAAGTATTGGGTCCATTGTATCTCCTAAATATTAACCGATCTTTACCAAAAGCAATATGTGTCTTCATTGGATTGAACCCATCCTACACACAAAATTTCGTGAAGATTGGTCCATAACTGTGGCCAGTATCGTGTTTACAAATTATAATGGACGGAGGGAAACACATGTCTAGATCGACTCAGTTAGTCGAGATATGACTATCGGTGTAGATATGACATGGGTCTGGGATCAATATTTCGCAGCGTTACAAACTCTTGGGGCTGCACAAAGCTATAATACCCTGACAACATAGTTGTGTAGGGTATAAAAAGGAGTCTTTTATTAAAAAAAAATATTAAGGCTTGGATTTGTTTGAATTGCCTGCTTTAGGGTGTAGAGATCTTTCTCCGGTCCTGTGTTTTTTTTTTCAAATTAAATAAATTTCAAAATATTCATTTTATCTGTTTGTAGCTGTGTGTGTGTTTATTTGCCTTTTAAAATTGTCTCTGCTCTTGCTTGGGCGATTAATAATTATCAACAGTTGCCACGACGGTGGTCTCCCACTTTGAAAAATCACTTTGCTTGTTTTCACGATCACCAAACCGCCCCAGCCCCAGCCCCAGCATTCCTCAGTCAGGAGCCATGGTGGAGAAAGAAGGAAAGATGGGTGCCACACTGCAAGAGAGCGTTGCGATAAAACGACTGACGGACGGACAGACCGATGAAACAACAACTTCTTCAACGAACAACAGCTATAAGTGGTGCCCCATTAAAAGCGATGACTGACTGACTGGTTGTGGTTGAGGTTATGGTCGTGGGGATGGTGGAGGCAATGCAGTTGTTGTTGTTATTGTTGCTGCAGTCTGTCCTTTTTCCCACTGCCATGATTTTGATGCTGCTGCTGTTGTTGTTTAAATTGGCTGCCGTTTTAGTTTATTATGTTTTTTGTGTTTAACAATTTCTTGGTCAGAGATCATGTTGTAGTTGTTGTTGTTGTTTTAGTTGTCGAAACATCATTCACTCACTTTATCCCTTTGACATTTAAATTAATGCCTTTGCATGTGTTTTTCTTGTAGCATTCATCTTTCGGTGGATGGGGTTTGAGACGTCTTGGGGTGTTATTAAGTCTTTTTAAAAAATTTTTTTTTTTTTTTTTTTTTTTTGAGTAGGGATGACAGTGGAGATTTATTTCAATACGAACTTCTAAGGGAATTAAAACAAAAATTTGAATTCCATTAAGAAATTCTCTGAATACTCTTCTAAAGTTATTGGTTCTTAGGCTCTCATCCCTTTTCCCATTTTTATACTTATAGTATGGAAGGTATATTAATTTTGTTTTTTTCGTTTGTAACTCATCGAAATAATAATTTCCGACCTTAAAAATTATATATATTCTTGATCAATTAATAATATTCGCCCAATTTGTGGGGCAGTACCCATAGAACCCCCTTTTTTATACCCTTCACCACACTGTGGTACAGGGTATTACGTCTTTGTGCATATGTTTGTAACAGGCAAAAATAATCTAAAATATTTGAGAATATGCATAGAATCACTTTCTGAGACGATTTATGCATGTCCGTCCATGTATTTTTGTTAACAAAGTACAGGTCGCATTTTAATCCGATTTGGATGAAATTTGGCACAGGTCATATAATTGGCCCAAGGACAAACCTTATTGAAATTGGGAAAAATCGGTTCAGAGTTAGATATAGCTCCCATATATATCTTCGTCCGATTTAAGGTAAATGGTGCCCCAAAGTCCCTATATATCTTTTGATTTGCACGAAATTTGGTATAACGTACTGAATTAAGCCTAGAGTGATGTCTGCCCAGTTTCGAGAAAATCGGTCCAGATTTAGATATAGCTCCCATATATAGTTTCGTCCGATTTAGGTAAATGGGTCCCCAAAGTCCCTATATATCTTTCGATTTGCACGAAGTTTGACATAATGTACTGAATTAGGTCACGAATGACGTGTGCCAAGTTTCGAGGAAATCGGTTCAGATTTATATATAGCTCCCATATATATTTTCGTCCGATTTAAGGTAAATGGGTCTCCAAAGTCCCTATATATCTTTCGATTTGCACGAAATTTTGCATAACGTACTGTCTGCCAAGTTTCGTGAAAATATGTCAAGATTTAGATATAGCTCCCATATATAGTTTCGTCCGATTTCATGTAAATGGTGCACCAAAGTCCCTATATATCCTTCGATTTGCACGAAATTTGGTACAGCCCAATAATTTAGGCCAAAGTTCAGGTCGCATTTATGATCCGAATTGGATGAAATTTGGCATAGGTCACTTATTCGGCCCAAGGACGAACCCTATTGAAATTGGGAAAATTCGGTTCAGATTTAGATATAGCTTCCATATATATATTTAACCGGTTTAATGTAAACGGCCCCTAAATATCTTTGGATTTGAACGAAATTTGGTATAACGTACTGAATTAAGCCTAGAGTGATGACTGCCACGTTTGGAGGAAATCGGTCCAAATTTAGATATAGCTCCCATACATAGTTTCTTCCGATTACATGTAAATGGTGCCCCAAAGTCCCTATATATCTTTCGATTTGCACGAGATTTGGCATAACGTACTGAATTGAGCCTAGAATGATGTCTACTAAGTTTCAAGAAAATCGGTCAAGATTTAGATATATTTCCCATATATAGTTTCGTCCGATTTCATGTAAATGGTGCACCAAAGTCGCTATATATCTTTCGATTTGCACTAAATTTGGCATAACGTACTGAAGTAAGCCTAGAGTGATGTCTGCCAAGTTTCGAGAAAATCGGTCCAGATTTAGATATAACTCCCATATATAGTTTCGTCCGATGTGAGGTAAATGGGTCTCCAAAGTCCCTATATATCTTTCGATTTGCACGAAATTTTGCATAAGGTACTGTCTGCCAAGTTTCGAGAAAATCGGTCCAGATTTAGATATAGCTCCTATATATAGTTTCGTCCGATATTATGTAAATGGTGCACCAAAGTCCCTATATATCTTTCGATTTGCACGAAATTTGGCGCAGCGTAATAAATGAAGTATAGAATGATGTATGTTACGTTTCCTGAAAATCGATTCAGATTTAGATATAACTCCCATATATAGTTTCGTCCGATTTTATGTAAATGGTGCACCAAAGTCTCCTACATATATTTTCGTCCTATTAAATGTAAATGGTGCACCAAAGTCCCTACTTATCGTTCGATTTGCACGACATTTGGCACAGCGTAATGAATTAGGTCTAGAATGATGTGTTGTAAGTTTCGTGAAAATCTGTTCAGATATAGCTTCTTTATCTGACCAAATGAAAAAAATAGTATAGGTTGCAGAATGACATGTTTATGGATCCAATTTCATTTTGCTGGTCCTTTAAAAATGCGACGTCTGTTAGGAGTCATCTGTTGAATATACCCAAAGTGGTGAAGGGTATCATATAGTCGGCCCCGTCCCACTTTACTACTTTCCTTACTGGTTTATATTAAAATGATTATCTGATTTGTTCCGCCTTTTGAGTTTGGTTCTAAGACTCTGATGTAATCATTTCACATGCGGAGGATATCGAGATAAAAAAGTAGAACGTAAGGTTCGATAATGAACCCGCATTTAGGCCTAGTCCCTGTGTGGGAGGTACCAGAAGAAGTGGACCGATATTCCCCATCTTCGAACTTCAACTGTTTTTGGAAGAAATAATAAGATGGACAAAGTTTGGATGAAATGAAAATTTTCTGAAACAAAGAAACATGGGGTCTAGAACCAATATTTTGATGAGGCATATTTTCACCGTGTCAAAGTGTATACACCCTCATTAGCCATAAGGCTGAGAGTATAATTATCCATTACAAATTTCTGAAATTTATATTATAATCGGTTTGTAGAAATGTCGGTATAGATCCACGTTTTGGTATTTTCCCTATATTTAAATTTTAAGTACCTGTCAGTATATATATGGTGGATAGTATCTAAAGTTCGGCCCGGCCGAACTCAACGCTTTTTCACTTATTCTAATTTATTTTTCAAAAATAGAGTTCACATCCCTATAGCCTTGAATTTTAATGCGGTTGCTGTTAAGTATTTTTTTTCCTTTTACTTGACATGTCTTTGTCGCCCTTTGGTGTCGTTTTCTTTTTCAGTTTCAAGTTTTTTGTTGCTGTCGGTCCCTCGCTCTTGGCGCTGTCATTTTGTCATTTTAACATCTTTTGGGACTTTGTTTTTATACTAATTTTCGAAATAAAAACCATTAATTAATTTTTCTCTTTTTTTGGTTGAGAAGGGGTAAACATGGGTTGTTGTTGCTGTTTTTCTACATTTGGTTGCAGGGGAACAAGTGTATGTCGCTGTTGTTATTCTTTTTTATTTCCATTTTATTGAAACCTAATGTGATATGTGCTGCTACCACTTATTGTTATTTATGATAATGTCAATATTTTCATATGACATTTATTTTAATTTATGTATTGTTGTGATAATTTGTAATTTTTGTGGATAACAGCAAGAATTTATGTTTCCCTTCGCTTTTTAGCAGAACACGAACAAAAAAGTAGGGACATATTTCAATGTAATGTGTTGTCATATTTGGGGTATGAAACAGGTTCCAATTATTATTAATACAGAGATCCACTACAGTTCGTCTAGGGAGTCTTATTACAGCTGATCTGCAAAGGTACAAAACAAGTCGTCTACCATGATTCGATACAGTTTGTCTATAGAGACCCACATGAGATCGTTTATAGACACCCACTTCAGGTCGCCCATAGAGACTACCTTCTGGTCTTCTCTAGCGCCTTATCACAGCTTGTCCATGAATGATTACCTCACTTCAGGTCGTCTATAGAGGTGAACTTCATTTCAGGGATTCTATGGAGACTCTCTGCAGCTCGTCTATATACAAACTCCATAACCTTCAGCTCAACAGTAGACAGTCTTTGTCTTTCCGCTGCCTATGTTTCCCCTCGCTTGTTTAAGAACACGAATTAAAAGTAGTAGGGACATATTTCACTGTAATGTGTTGTCATATTTGGGTTATGAAACAGGTTCCAATTATCAATACAGAAATCCACTACAGTTCGTCTAGGGAGACTCATTACAGCTCGTATACAGAGACACACAACAGGTCGTCTACCAAGATTCGACACAGTTTGTCTATAGAGACCCACATGAGATTGTTTATAGGCACCCACTTCAGATCGCCCATAGAGACTACCTCGTGGTCTTCTCTAGCGCCTTATCACAGCTTGTCTATGAACGATTACCTCACTTCAGGTCGTATATAGAGATCCACTTCGTTTCAGGTGTCTATAGAGACTCTCTGCAGCTCTTCTATATACAATCTCCATACGCTTCAGCTTAACAGTAGACAGTCTATGTCCCCCAGCTGCCTATGAAGGACTCACTTCAGCTTGTCTATAGAGACTCATTTCAGCACTTATACAGAGACTCATTTCACCACGTATAAAGAGACTCTCTTCAGCTCTGCTATAAAAGGTTCCCTCCAGCTCATCTATGAACAACTCCCTTCAACTCTTATAAGAAGTACTAAATTTAGCTTGCTAAGAAAGACTCCCTTCAGCAGTTCCTTAAACAATTCCTGTCCCGGAACTCGCCTATGAAAGTCTCTCTTCGGCTCGCCTAAGAAAGACTATATGTCCTTCAGATCGTCGAAGAAAAATCCCTACAGCGCATCTTTAGATAATCCCTTCAGCTCGTCAATTAAGGATCCATTCAACTCATCTTTCAAAGACTTCCTTCAAATCGTATAAGAAAGACTCCCTTCATCTGGTCTCCAAAGCCTCACAGACCTTCAACTCGTCTACCAAGAGTAATTTTTATTCCCTTCACCACACTGCGGTACAGGGTATTATGACTTTGTGCACAGGTTTGTAACAGGCAAAAATAATCGAGATAGACCTATGGTTCCTTTTGAGAATATGCATAGAATCACTTTCTGAGTCGATTTATACATGTCCGTCCGTCCATGTATTTTTGTGAACAATGTATAGGTCGCATTTATGATCCGATTTGGATGAAATTTGGCACATGTCACTTATTTGGTCCAAGGACGAACAATATTGAAATTGGAGAAAATCGGTTAAGATTTAGATATAGCTCCCATATATAGTTTCGTCCGATTTAATGTATATAGTGCACCAAACTCCCAATATTGGCCCGATTGAAGCAACATTTTACACAGCGTACTGAATTAGGTTCAGTTTAATGTCAGTGAAGTTTTGTTGAAATCGGTTCAAATTTAGATATAGTTTCGTCCGCTTTTAGGTAAATAGTGCACCAAACTCCAAACACTTGTCCGATTGTGACAAAATTTTGCACAGCGCACTGAATATGGTACATACTTATCTATGCGAAGTTTGTTGGAATCGGTTCAGATACTTAGCTGGCTTGTGACAAAAATTTCGTTCAATAAGCCGAGCTTAGAAGAGATTTCCAGGCGCTTCGGTCCTTTGCGCAGTTTTTCCAATTTGAAAGACCATTTTCGGCGATATTGTCCTCGACTTGATCTTTCCAACGTATTATTGGTCTTCCCCTTCTGCGTGAACCATCAGCTGGTTCGCTTTTATATGCCTTCTGGGCTGGTTCATCTTCATCCATTCTCACAACATGACCTAGCCAACGTAGTCGCTGCAGCTCAATACGCCTAACAATGTCGATGTGCGAGAATAGCTGGTACAATTCATGGTTCATTCGACGGCGATAAATCTTTCGGAGAATTTTTCTTTCAAACATCCCAAGAGCTGTCTCATCTGCTGGCACAAGTACCCATGTTTCAGATCCGTACATCAGCACGGGTAGTATCAGCGTTTTGTGGAGTGTGAGTTTGGTCTGTGCGAGTGGTGGCCTTGCTTTTGAGTTGTTTGCTCAGACCATAGTAGCATCAGTTGGCCATCACTATCCTTCTCCGAATTTCAATACAGATGAATTCCTTTTATTTATGGCGGTACGAAGGTATATAAAATCTTTGACTACATCGAAGCTGTAGTTCTCAAGTTTGATCTAGCGGGAGGTGGCCTTGCTTTTGATTTGTTTGCTCAGACCATAGTACCATCGGTTCGCCATCACAATCATTCTCCGGAGTTCAAAACTGATGGCATTCCTTTTATTTATGGCGGTACCAAGGTGTATAAAATCTTTGACTACATCGAAGCTGTAGTTCTCAAGTTCCACAGTTGGTCCGAGTCTACTGGTTGATACCATCAGTTTGGTTGATACCATAAGCTTCTTCTCGCCGTTTACTGCCAGACCCACTTTGGCAGACTCCTTCTCAATTTGTTCAAAGGTGGCTGTTACCGCTCTCAATGTCCGACCCATTAAGTCGATGTCATCGGCGTAGGCGAGAAACTGGTGTTGTTTGGTGTACAGAGTGCCATTTCTGTTCACCTTTGCCCCTCGTATGACCTTTATGGTGAAAAGGTCACACGACAAACTATCATCTTGTCTGAATCCTCGTTCGGTATTAAAGGGCTCCGAGAGGTCCTTTCCTACTTTAACTGCTGACCTTGTGCCACTTAAAGTTATCCTGTATAGCCGTATTAATTATGCAGGAATGCCAAACGCAGACATGACTTTATACATCTCTGAACGGATAGGGCTGTCGAATGTGGCTTTATAGTCGACGAATAGGTGGAATGTGTCGATGTGTTTTTCGTGGTTTTTTTCCAGGATTTGGCGCAGAGTGAAAATCTGGTCAATGGTGAATTTGCCAGGCCTGAAGCCACATTGGTATGGTCCAATAATGTAATTGACCATTGGATTCAGTCGTTCACACATATTTAAATATAGCTCCCATATATAGTTTCGTACGATTTTTTGTGAATGATACACCAAACTCCCAATATTTGTCCGCTTGGGACAACATTTTGCACAGGGTACTGAATTAGGTCCAGACTTATGTCTGCGAAGTTTTGCTATAATCGGTCCAGATAGGATAGGATAGGAATAATACACCAAACTCCCAATATTTGTCCTATTGAGCAAAATTTTGCATAGCGAATGCAATTGAGGAAAAAATTATGTCTGATAAAGACTGACCTCTGCCCGTCTATGAAAGACGCCTTGGGTAGTCCATGAAAAAATATTGTTCAAAAAATCCACGCCTTTGATAGTGCATGAAAACTATTCTTTACAAATTACACGCTTTTGATAGTCCATGAAAAAAATATTATTTAAAAAAATCACGCCCATGAGAAATCCACGAAAAAATATTATTTATTAACCCAGATTTCTAATATCACGGAACCAATCGCCCTCGCCTCCTTCGATATTACAATTCAAATATCCTTTATAATAAATTTGTTATTATTTCCTCCATGCCCCGTATAAAAAAAAATGTTTGCCTTCACTTATTATTGCCTGTTTTTATGCCAATAAATTAATAATAATTTACATGTGGGTGCCAAATATATTTTATGAGCTCTACCAAGAGAGTCATGCCGCCACCACCACACTGGCAACAACATATATTTGCGGTGAACCCTGCTGTTTCAGAACACAACAAATTGCACTTTCATAAACTGCATCTATTGTCGATGCAAATTATGCATTTCATATTCTCTGGCTGGGGCAAAGTCATTAATAATCCAGCGAACGTGTGTGCATGTGTGGAGGTCTCCGCCTACCCCACTTCTTCAAAACAACTTCCACTAGTCGGCATTCTGGTCGAATTGAACTGAAAAAGTCATTTTTCAATGAAACCGCACATAATGATTTACAGCATTCAACATTTTTACAAACAAATCTATTAAAAATGTAGTGTGTGGAGCACATAAAAAATTTTTGAGCAAGATGAGGTCTTCTTCTACCCCACAACTCTTTCGTCCCTGAATCTATTATCCATGAAACCCAAATTGGTCTTTTCACATAGCCAAATGGCTACAACAAAAGCAACAACAATAAGAAATGTGTGCATAATTGAATGCACACACAGATACATCTATACCAACCACTACCACCAGCATCCAGGCCGAACCATCATCATTGCCAGCTATCTATGGACCCGGCCGCAAAACAGGACTCCATCCAAATGCATTGCAGTGCAATGCAATTTGAATGCTGGCAACAACAACATCGCATCGCAGTCGTATCGTTGTTGTAGCCAAACATAATAAATTATCGCACAAATGACTATAATGTTGTTATAGACATAAATATTGTAAAATTTATAGTTAAATATTATTTATGAATTTGTTAAGCCATTATTTATAGTTGTGGCCCAAACAATGTTCCCAAAGCCATAGCCAAAAGCGTAACAGAAATGCAAACGTTTACACTAGTCGTCGGTCGAGGCATTTGGGTTGTATTGGGTTTACTTAAACACCCAGCCACCCTCTCTCAGTCACTCACACACATACTCTTTTCGCACTCTCTGACAATGTTGCTACGGTCTATGGTGTAGAAATAAGCCCCATCATCAGCCAGAGTAATGTCGGAGTCTCCCAAAAGAAATGTGAGAGAATCTATAGTTTATTATCCTTTTGTGTAGGCAAATAACAATTTGCTTTCACCAGATGAGTAATAACCAGCCAGCAAGCAAGCCAACAGGCAAGTCAGAGCGAAGAGACACAAAAATATGAGAACATTACTAGCACCAGTTTCTTCGAACTGGTGCAATCAGCTATGGTCGAAGTGCAGGTCATTATAGGAAGAATTAGGAATAGAGAAAACAGTGGTTCATTGAAATCTTATAGGTGTGGTTTTTTTTAAAAAAATCTTTTAGGACATATCTAAAGGCTTGGATTTCTTAAAATTATTTTTTGAAGGACTTTCTGAAACAAAAGGCGTGGATTTTTTAAAATTTTTTTTGAAGGACTTTCTGAAACAAAAGGCGTCGATATTTTAAAAATATTTTTTAAAGGACTTTCTGAAACAAAAGGCGTGAATTTTTTAAAAATATTTTTTGAAGGACTTTCTGAAACAAAAGGCGTGTATTTTTTAAAAATATTTTTTGAAGGACTTTCTGAAACAAAAGGCGTGAATTTTTTAAAAATATTTTTTGAAGGACTTTCTGAAACAAAAGACGTGGATTTTTTAAAAATATTTTTTGAAGGACTTTCTGAAACAAAAGACGTGGATTTTTTAAAAATATTTTTTGAAGGACTTTCTGAAACAAAAGGCGTGGATTTTTTAAAAATATTTTTTGAAGGTCTTTCTGAAACAAATGGCGTGAAGGACTTTCTGAAACAAAAGGCGTGGATTTTTTAAAAATATTTTTTGAAGGACTTTCTGAAACAAAAGGCGTGGATTTTTTAAAAATATTTTTTGAAGGACTTTCTGAAACAAAAGTCGTGGATTTTTTAAGGCGTGGATTTTTTAAAAATATTTTTTGAAGGACTTTCTGAAACAAAAGGCGTGGATTTTTTAAAAATATTTTTTGAAGGACTTTCTGAAACAAAAAGCGTGGATTTTTTAAAAATATTTTTTGAAGGACTTTCTGAAACAAAAGGCGTGGATTTTTTAAAAATATTTTTTGAAGGACTTTCTGAAACAAAAGGCGTGGATTTTTTAAAAATATTTTTTGAAGGACTTTCTGAAACAAAAGGCGTGGATTTTTTAAAAATATTTTTTGAAGGACTTTCTGAAACAAAAGGCGTGGATTTTTTAAAAATATTTTTTGAAGGACTTTGAATTTTTCAATAATATTTTTTGAGGGACTTTAGATTTTGACTTTAGATGAGAATATATCATCGATCTCCTTGAGGTGATCAGATCGTGGATCTCCTTTTAAGAGGAGGAGATCCAAACTACTACAGTGGGCTCTGAGACATAGGCTCTGAGATAGCTAGTGCCATGCACGAGTGGATCAATGCACTACACACACACAGTCGAATCCTAAATCAGAACTTTGTTACACAGGTGGCCCTCGGAAGGACGGAGCTGGGAACATAGTTTGAAAAATCGAGGACTGAAATTTCAATTCGTCTGCCAGATCACAATACGATTCTTCGGGCGAAGGTTATAGGTTGAAACTTCAACAGTTACCAGAGGACATTTGTACTATTGTTTTGTCCGGTGCTATTGTAAACTGATTAAGTTCAACCTTGGACTAACGACAACAAGTATCCTTCTATAGACCTACAAACTACAAAAGTTCTTCTTAAAAACTAAATTTTACAAATCAACGTCTAATGTCCGCCTTGAAAAATATAAGTCCATGCTTACTGCCATTTCTTCCTTTAAAAAAATCCCCGTTAAGTTTCTTCCATGCTTAAAATTACAATTTAAACAAGTAAACCAGGACTGGGCCGACTATATGATTCCCTTCAAAGTTGGGTATATTCAAATGATTCATCCTAACGTACTTCGCATTTTTAAATGACCCTTGACATGAAATTGGGCGAACTTAAATATGCAATTTTAATATATATATGAGCCGACCTTAATCAAGTAATACACATGTCATTCTGCAACTTATGCAAAATCTCTTTTCGTTCGGACAGATTTAGGGGACAAAATGTATGTAAATCGATTTAAGGGAACCCCACCCATTCTCGATTTTAATTTTTCAAGATTTTCAATGGGCTGGTAAATCAATACCAATGTTTGTTACGGTTTGTAACTTTGCACATATATATTTGAAGATTTAAAAGAGAAGAAAAATAGTTTACAAAAAAATATTGTTATTGCTTTGTTGTTGTTTTTTGATGGCGGGCATGATAACTCCTTACTGGAACATCGGAATCCGAAAATTCCAACGGTGTTATAAAGAGTACATGTCTGGCTCTCGTATGAACTAGGATTATTGTCTTCGCTCTAAAATGAACAAAATGGCGGACCTTTCAAAAAATATTTTTGGAAAATCGCCGATTTTTGGGCAAAAACCAAGTTAAAAATAAGGAAGATCTTCACCGATTGGCTTTATCCTAGTTCATACGATAGCTATACACTCACAGAGAAACGTGTAAAAATTTGGAATCGATTGGGTTATTAGTTTTTGAGTTATCGTGTCCGCCATTCGCAAAAGAGAAAAACGCGTTTAAAGTTTGAGAAGCCCTTTAGCCGTCGCTTGATGCTGACACAATATATCGGCTATATCTTCAAGAATTCTTGAGATTTTCACTTGAAATTTTGTAGAGACGTTCTTGAATTAGTGTAGAATCGAATTAAATCAAAAAAAAAAATTGACCTCGAGAAGGGGGGGGGGGGTCCCCTTGAAGAAAACTGTGGGGAAGTGTATAAAAAGGGGCCATTACATCTGCTGTGTGGTGAGCCAACTGCTATTGAAGAATACGACTTGGAGAATATATGGTTTCAACAAGGCGGTATCACATATCACAGAACTCGATATGGTTTTATTGCAAGGGACATTTCCTGGCTCCAAAGAGAAAGCACATGCTATGATAGTACCTTGAATATACCGAAAAAGGCGTAAGAAAAATAGGATTACTTAATAGTAGGGCTACCGTTTTATGGGGCTATACCAAAAAGGTTATCAATATTGATCATTTTGGGTTGTGGAATTTGACAGCCAATGGCAATACAAATTACAGCCAATTTGGTTGAAAAACGTGTCCAAAATTCCCAACATTCAGGGTTAATATTAATAATTTTCAGTACAGAGATGTGAGAGTACCGTTATATGGGGCCACCCTCTCATTGTATAGCACATCTCCGTATGCTACACAATGAAAACCAAAACCAGTAAGGAAAGTAGTAAAGTCGGACGGGGCCGACCATATGATACCCTTCACCACTATGGGTATATTAAACAGGACTATTAGCATGAAATTGGATGAAATAAAATATGTGATATTTATCTAAATGTGAATCTACCTAGATCTATCCATAAAGTATGTAAATCGACTTCAAACAAATATAAATAGGTCATCCGTTGGGCTATGTCTGTAATTATAGAAAACGCAACTATATAATTTTATGCTCAATTTTGTACGATGTGCAAACTTTGATGTAAATCTGTCTAACATGAGGAGTTTGATTCCCAATTTACTTGAAATCGGGCGAAAATATATATAGTGCGTTAATTACTTAAAATCAATCTATAATAAAAGGGACTATATCTATCTATCTAAATCTGGACCGATTTTCACGAAACTTGACAGACATCATTCTAGACCTAAATGATTAAGCTGTACCAAATTTCGTGCAAATCGAAAGATATATAGGGACTTTGGGGCACCATTTACATGAAATCGGATGAAACTATATATGGGAGATATATCACGAATTCCACAAAAAGGTCAACCACACAGGTGAAAAATCAATTCGTTAAGAGAGATATGAAATTATATAGGAAATATTCTTTGCAATCCGGACAATATATTTTTAGTTGAATTTTGAAAAATAACCGTAGTTTTTCTTTTCGTTGTACCATTTTCGCGTGGAGAGTAACTTGGGCATATTTTTATTAGTTTTAGAGTGTCATTTGTCGTAAGTGTGAACGCTGTTAGCTAAAACAATATCAATAATAAATATTAAATTCAAATAGAGTAATATCTTACTAAGAATTACATATATATAAACCTATACATATACCAAGAGAATCCCGTGGTAAGTGCAGTTAAATAGTGTAAGAAAATATGTAACGCGTGCGTGACAAAATTAGCATATGTTTCTATACAGACTCTAATATGAGAATTTTTTTTTTGATAATGCTATTATGTGTGGATCTTGAGATGACAAATTCAAATAAAACAAAGTTTGTCTTCTATCTCCATCGAACAAATTTGTATCCGTCACGCACATGTTACATTCTTCCTCAATAAGTTGCTTTAGAACCGAATTTACAGGCAAAAATGTCGTCCATAACTGCATAATGATTTACCAAAGTTCATGGGGCCACACAAAGCTATAATATCCTGACAACATGGTTGTGTGGGGTATAAGAACTAGCATTTTTAAAACATTCTGTTTTGAATTTAATTTGTTTAGTACATGTGTGTGTAACAGTGCGTTACGAGTGTAACATGTGCGTGACGGTGTTCAAAGTTAAAAAAGTATATCTTAGAAATTTTTTTCTTAAAAAAAATTGAATGTCAATATAATCTTGAGTAACCCATTATAGCTGTAAAAAAAATCCGCAATTTTATCTCCAGCCAATTCGCAGAAATTTCATATCGAAACTGATATCCAATTTTTAAAGGGAAAATTTTGTAGCGCGTGCGTAATTTTTTCTTAATATCTCCGACATTTACAAACATATTCATAAAAAAATTAGCAGGTATTGTAAAAGGCGTAAAACTATTTAATAAAAATTGCGAAATAAATTTCGGAAACAAATTTTTCTTAACTAAACAAATGATTATATTTCGCACGCTGTAACAGTGCGTGACATGGAATTCGTGATATCTAAATCTGGACCGATTTTCTCGAAACTTGGCAGACATCACTCTAGGCTTAATTCAGTACGTTATGCGAAATTTCGTGCAAATCGAAAGATATATTGGGACTTTGGGGCACCATTTACATGAAATCGGACGAAACTATATATGGGAGCTATATCTAAATCTTGACCGATTTTCATCAAACTTGGCAGACATCACTCTAGGCTTAATTCAGTACGTTATGCCAAATTTCGTGCAAATCGAAAGATATAAAGGGACTTTGTGGCACTATTTACATGAAATCGGACGAATCTATATATGGGAGTTATATCTAACCCTGGGCCGATTTTCTCGAAACTTGGCAGACATCACTCTAGGCTTAATTCAGTACGTTATGCCAAATTTCGTGCAAATCAAAAAATATATAGGGACTTTGGGGCACCATTTACATGAAATCGGATGAAACTATATATGGGAGCTATATCTAAATCTGAACCGATTTTTACGAAACTTGGCAGACATCATTCTAGTCCTAAATGATTAGGCTGTACCAAATTTCGTGCAAATCGAAAGATATATAGGGACCGTTTACATTAAATCGGTTAAATATATATATGGGAGCTATATCTAAATCTGAACCGATTTTTCCCAATTTCAATAGGGTTCGTCCTTGGGCCGAATAAGTGACCTATGCCAAATTTCATCCAATTCGGATCATAAGTGCGACCTGTACTTTGTTTACAATTTAACATAGACAGACGGACGGACAGAAGGACGGACGGACATGCATAAATCGACTTAGAAAGTGATTCTATGTATATTCTCAAAAGGAAGCATGGGTCTATCTCGATTATTTTTGCCTGTTACAAACATATGCACAAATACATAATACCCTGTACCACAGTGTGGTGAAGGGTATAAATACTAAATTGCAGCCAATTCGGTTGAAGTATGTGATGAAAATCCCCTTATGGGGGCTAATCTGAAACTTGGGGCCATATAATTAGTGTTAGGTACGGACAATGAGAACCCAAAATACCGAATTACAGCTAATTCGGTTGAAAAACGTGTCTCAAAATACCGAATATTGGGGGTATCGTTATATGGGGACTACACCGAAACGTGGACCGATATATCCCATTCGCGATACTAAACGTTCTAGGAGTACTAGAAATGTCAGTGCAAAATGTCCGAGTTCTATTTTAAATATTGCGATATCCATCGCTATTTCAACAGACAGAGGGACATGTGTCAAACGACATAGAATTTTATTGTGATCAAGAATATATATACTTTGTGGGGTCTCCGGTGAATGTTTCGAGGCGTTGCAAACGGAATGACAACACACATTATTAGATTAGAACCAATTCGGCTGAAAACCGGGACAAAATGTTCAAATATGCCTAGTGGGTAGATTCATTGAGAATATCAAATTAGAGTCAATTCGAGTAAAATACTGAACATTTGGGGGGTGCCGGTATGTGGGGGACAAACGGACGAACTACAAAATGACATATTTAGGGGTGAATTTTTGAAGAATATTTTTTATTGCTACCAGAAGCTTGGATTTTTTAAAGAAGAATTTTTCATGGGTTATTATAGGCGTGGATTCTTTAAATATATTTTGACATAGATTTTATAAATAATAATTTTTCATGGGCTATAGGTTTCATTAATAGGCTTTTATAGACGTGGTTTTTATAAGAACATTTTTTCATTATAACCTGATGAAGAACATCTACACACTGTATAGCTTCAAATTAATGTTTCGATGGCTTACTAAAGGAATAACAAATATAATATACCATCCATACTATGGTCGAAGGTATATAAATAACTTTTTGTGCAAACGTTCCCAATTGCTTTCGTTGTGTCAACATGTGCATCAATGTTGAAAGGCTTAAGTATGGCCATAAAAATGATTTAATTAATACATAAATCAGCAAAGGATGACATAAGAAATGGCGACCAACTGCACGATAATTTCCAGTTTCAAACTGGCACTTGGACAATAACAATAAATTAAAATCTCAACAGGTCAACAAAAAATGAAATGACATTCCTAACGAGCCAATAAAAGTTCAAAATACAATTACATAGTGTCTCCGTTGCAACTCAGTCTTTGGAAAGGACACAAACCCTTCAGTAATTTTCGATAGAAAATTTGAAGGGACTCAAACCCTTCATTAATTTTCGATACAAAATTTGAAGGGTCCCAAACCCTTCAGTTATTTTCTATAGACAATTTAAAGGGTACCAAACCCTTCAGTAATTTTCTATAGAAGGATTTTGGACCCTTCAGTAATTTCCAATAGAAAATTTAAGGGGTCCCAGGCCCATCCATAACTATACCCTTCACTACACTGTAGTACAGGGTATTATGTCTTTGTTCATATGTTTGTAACAGGCAAAAGGAATCGAGATAGACCAATGGTTCCTTTTGAGAATATGCATAGAATTACATTCTGAGACGATTTACGCATGTCCGTCCGTCCGTCAATGTATTTTTGTTAACAAAATACAGGTCGCATTTATAATCCGATTTGGATAAAATTTGGCACAGTTAACTTATTTGGCCCAAAAACGAACCCTATTGAAATTGAAGAAAATCGATTCAGATTTAGATGTAGCTCATATATATAGTTTTGTCCGATTTTGGAATCGGTTCAGATTTAGATATAGGTCCCATATATAGAGTCGTCCGATTTTATGTGAATGATGCACCAAACTCCCAGACTGATGTCTGCGAAGTTTTGTTAAAATCGGTTCAGAATTTGATGTAACTCCCATATATAGTTTCGTCCGATTTTTTTAATGATGCACCAAAATCCCAATATTTGCTCAATTGAGACAAAATTTTGAACAGAATTCTGAATTAGGTCCAGACAGATGTCTGCGAAGTTTTTTAAAATCGGTTCGAATTTAGAAATAGCTCCCATATATAGTTTCGTCCGATTTTATGTGAATGATGCACCAAACTCCCAATATTTGTGCGATTGGTACAAAATTCTGCACAGAGTACTGCATTAGAAGCAGACTAATGTCTCCGAACTTTTTTTTTTAAATCGGTTCAGATTTATATATCTAGTTTCGTCCGAATTTTTGTGAATGATACCCCAAACTCCCAATAATTGTCTGATTGAGTAAAATTTTCATAGCGAATGCTGTTGAAATCGGTTCAGATTTTGATAAAGGTCTTATATATATTTTCGTTCGATTTTATGTAAATGGTGGTTACACGAAATTTGGAAGAGGGTATTAAATTGAATATAGTAATTACATAAAACAAATGGTATCTGCAACGGTTACTCAATTAGGCCTCGTCCGACTTTTGAATTTTCCTTACTGGTTTTCCATAGAACATTTGATGGGTCCCAAACCCTTGAGTAATTTTCTATAGAATATTTGAAGGTTTACCAGCCCTTCTCTAATTATTTATATAAAATGTAAAGGGAGTTCCCTACCCTTCTGTAATATTGTATAAACCCTTCTATCGTCTCCTCAAAATTTATGAACACTCATAGCCTTCCAAATTGTCCAATAACTCAACAAAAATTAAAATGACTATCGACCAATTAAGTCATCAATTTGTTTGGCCAAAAACGTTTTTGACTTGCTCGTTCCATTGAGTTTAAGTCGAAAGATGATCAGCAAAGCATTAAATCATTGTACAAATTGTTATTGCAACAAAACCAACAACAACTGCATCATAACTAAGTACTGACACTGGTACTTTGTTTTTCCCCAAAAATGGTCATGGATA
This sequence comes from Musca vetustissima, assembly GCF_032173495.1. Taxonomy (NCBI): domain Eukaryota; kingdom Metazoa; phylum Arthropoda; class Insecta; order Diptera; family Muscidae; genus Musca; species Musca vetustissima. The sequence goes on from NW_026882481.1 coordinate 40,777, forward strand.
ATTTTTGACAACCATCCGAACAACAACAACAAAAAATGAATTTGGCCAAAATAAATGGCATAGTCACAAACGTGACTATGTTATCAGGAAATGACCATCTAATTATGAGTAATAATTTCAGAGTTTGGTCATAACTTTCTGTTGATGTTGGTACATTGTTTGTTGGCAACAAATTATAGTACCTCTGTAAAATGTAAAATACTACATAAATTTTGGAATAATGCAAGCCAAAAAAACTTTGTAACCAGTGATGTACGGTGGCCAATACAGGAGATGACAGTTAGTTTGAATAGCAAAACGTTACACTACGTAAACATAGTAGTTCTTGAAAAAAATATTCTTTAAAAAACCCACGCCTATAGAAGTCTTTGAAAAAATATTCTTTAAAAAACCCACGCCTATAGAAGTCCTTGAAAAAATATTCTTTAAAAAACCCACGCCTCAGTTGGCCCTTGGAAAATATTCTTTAATAAATCCACGCCTCAGTTGGCCCTTGAAAAATATTCTTTAAAAAACCCACGCATATAGAAGTCCTTGAAAAAATATTCTTTAAAAAATCCACGCCTATAGCAGTCCTTGAAAAAATATTCTTTAAAAAATCCACGCCTATAGCAGTCCTTGAAAAAATATTCTTTAAAAAATCCACGCCTATAGCAGTCCTTGAAAAAATATTCTTTAAAAAATCCACGCCTATAGCAGTCCTTGAAAAAATATTCTTTAAAAAATCCACGCCTATAGCAGTCCTTGAAAAAATATTCTTTAAAAAATCCACGCCTATAGCAGTCCTTGAAAAAATATTCTTTAAAAAATCCACGCCTATAGCAGTCCTTGAAAAAATATTCTTTAAAAAATCCACGCCTATAGCAGTCCTTGAAAAAATATTCTTTAAAAAATCCACGCCTATAGCAGTCCTTGAAAAAATATTCTTTAAAAAATCCACGCCTATAGCAGTCCTTGAAAAAATATTCTTTAAAAAATCCACGCCTATAGCAGTCCTTGAAAAAAAATCCAGCAGTCCTTGAAAAAATATTCTTTAAAAAATCCACGCCTATAGCAGTCCTTGAAA
>NW_026882482.1:0-42031 GCF_032173495.1 Musca vetustissima
ATTTTCTGTTTTTTAAAAGGGCATTTTAAGGCCTTTAAACGCTTCTAACGCCTAAAAAACGCATTTTAATTTTCTGTTTTTTAAAAAGGCATTTTAAGGCCTTTAAACGCTTCTAACGCCTAAAAAACGCATTTTAATTTTCTGTTTTTTAAAAGGGCATTTTAAGGCCTTTAAACGCTTCTAACGCCTAAAAAACGCATTTTAATTTTTTGTTTTTTAAAAAGGCATTTTAAGGCCTTTAAACGCTTCTAACGCCTAAAAAACGCATTTTAATTTTCTGTTTTTTAAAAAGGCATTTTAAGGCCTTTAAACGCTTCTAACGCCTAAAAAACGCATATAACGCCTAAAAAACGCATAAAAAGCCATTTTAAGGCCTTTAAACGCTTCTAACGCCTAAAAAACGCATTTTAATTTTCTGTTTTTTAAAAAGGCATTTTAAGGCCTTTAAACGCTTCTAACGCCTAAAAAACGCATTTTAATTTTCTGTTTTTTAAAAAAAGGCATTTTAAGGCCTTTAAACGCTTCTAACGCCTAAAAAACGCATTTTAATTTTCTGTTTTTTAAAAGGGCATTTTAAGGCCTTTAAACGCTTCTAACGCCTAAAAAACGCATTTTAATTTTTTGTTTTTTAAAAAGGCATTTTAAGGCCTTTAAACGCTTCTAACGCCTAAAAAACGCATTTTAATTTTCTGTTTTTTAAAAAGGCATTTTAAGGCCTTTAAACGCTTCTAACGCCTAAAAAACGCATTTTAATTTTCTGTTTTCTAAAAAGGCATTTTAAGGCCTTTAAACGCTTCTAACGCCTAAAAAACGCATTTTAATTTTTTGTTTTTTAAAAAGGCATTTTAAGGCCTTTAAACGCTTCTAACGCCTAAAAAACGCATTTTAATTTTCTGTTTTTTAAAAGGGCATTTTAAGGCCTTTAAACGCTTCTAACGCCTAAAAAACGCATTTTAATTTTCTGTTTTTAAAAAGGCATTTTAAGGCCTTTAAACGCTTCTAACGCCTAAAAAACGCATTTTAATTTTCTGTTTTTTAAAAAGGCATTTTAAGGCCTTTCAACTCTTCTAACGCCTAAAAAACGCATTTTAATTTTCTGTTTTTTAAAAAGGCATTTTAAGGCCTTTAAACGCTTCTAACGCCTAAAAACGCATTTTAATTTTCTGTTTTTTAAAAAGGCATTTTAAGGCCTTTAAACGCTTCTAACGCCTAAAAAACGCATTTTAATTTTCGGTGGTCTAAAAAGGCATTTTAAGGCCTTTAAACGCTTCTAACGCCTAAAAAACGCATTTTAATTTTTTGTTTTTTAAAAAGGCATTTTAAGGCCTTTAAACGCTTCTAACGCCTAAAAAACGCATTTTAATTTTCTGTTTTTTAAAAGGCATTTTAAGGCCTTTAAACGCTTCTAACGCCTAAAAAACGCATTTTAATTTTCTGTTTTTTAAAAGGGCATTTTAAGGCCTTTAAACGCTTCTAACGCCTAAAAAACGCATTTTAATTTTTTGTTTTTTAAAAAGGCATTTTAAGGCCTTTAAACGCTTCTAACGCCTAAAAAACGCATTTTAATTTTCTGTTTTTTAAAAAGGCATTTTAAGGCCTTTAAACGCTTCTAACGCCTAAAAAACGCATTTTAATTTTCTGTTTTTTAAAAAGGCATTTTAAGGCCTTTAAACGCTTCTAACGCCTAAAAAACGCATTTTAATTTTCATTTTAAGGCCTTTTTCTAACGCCTAAAAAAATTTTAAGTCTAAAAAGGCATTTTAAGGCCTTTAAACGCTTCTAACGCCTAAAAAACGCATTTTAATTTTCTGTTTTTTAAAAAGGCATTTTAAGGCCTTTAAACGCTTCTAACGCCTAAAAAACGCATTTTAATTTTCTGTTTTTTAAAAAGGCATTTTAAGGCCTTTAAACGCTTCTAACGCCTAAAAAACGCATATTAATTTTCTGTTTTTTAAAAGGGCATTTTAAGGCCTTTAATTTTCTGTAAAAAACGCATTTTAATTTTCTGTTTTTTAAAAAGGCATTTTAAGGCCTTTAAACGCTTCTAACGCCTAGAAAACGCATTTTAATTTTCTGTGGTCTAAAAAGGTATTTTAAGGCCTTTAAACGCTTCTAACGCCTAGAAAACGCATTTTAATTTTTTGTTTTTTAAAAAGGCATTTTAAGGCCTTTAAACGCTTCTAACGCCTAAAAAACGCATTTTAATTTTCTGTTTTTTAAAAGGGCATTTTAAGGCCTTTAAACGCTTCTAACGCCTAAAAAACGCATTTTAATTTTCTGTTTTTTAAAAAGGCATTTTAAGGCCTTTAAACGCTTCTAACGCCTAAAAAACGCATTTTAATTTTCTGTTTTTTAAAAAGGCATTTTAAGGCCTTTAAACGCTTCTAACGCCTAAAAAACGCATTTTAATTTTCTGTTTTTTAAAAAGGCATTTTAAGGCCTTTAAACGCTTCTAACGCCTAGAAAACGCATTTTAATTTTCTGTTTTTTAAAAAGGCATTTTAAGGCATTTAAACGCTTCTAACGCCTAAAAAACGCATTTTAATTTTCTGTTTTTTAAAAAGGCATTTTAAGGCCTTTAAACGCTTCTAACGCCTAAAAAACGCATTTTAATTTTCGGTGGTCTAAAAAGGCATTTTAAACGCTTCTAACGCCTAAAAACGCATTTTAATTTTTTGTTTTTTAAAAAGGCATTTTAAGGCCTTTAAACGCTTCTAACGCCTAAAAAACGCATTTTAATTTTCTGTTTTTTAAAAAGGCATTTTAAGGCCTTTAAACGCTTTTAAAGCCTAAAAAACGCATTTTAATTTTCTGTTTTTTAAAAAGGCATTTTAAGGCCTTTAAACGCTTCTAACGCCTAAAAAACGCATTTTAATTTTCTGTTTTTTAAAAAGGCATTTTAAGGCCTTTAAACGCTTCTAACGCCTAAAAAACGCATTTTAATTTTCTGTTTTTTAAAAAGGCATTTTAAGGCCTTTAAACGCTTCTAACGCCTAAAAAACGCATTTTAATTTTCTGTTTTTTAAAAAGGCATTTTAAGGCCTTTAAACGCTTCTAACGCCTAAAAAACGCATTTTAATTTTCTGTTTTTTAAAAAGGCATTTTAAGGCCTTTAAACGCTTCTAACGCCTAAAAAACGCATTTTAATTTTCTGTTTTTTAAAAAGGCATTTTAAGGCCTTTAAACGCTTCTAACGCCTAAAAAACGCATTTTAATTTTCTGTTTTTTAAAAAGGCATTTTAAGGCCTTTAAACGCTTCTAACGCCTAAAAAACGCATTTTAATTTTCTGTTTTTTAAAAAGGCATTTTAAGGCCTTTAAACGCTTCTAACGCCTAAAAAACGCATTTTAATTTTCTGTTTTTTAAAAAGGCATTTTAAGGCCTTTAAACGCTTCTAACGCCTAAAAAACGCATTTTAATTTTCGGTGGTCTAAAAAGGCATTTTAAGGCCTTTAAACGCTTCTAACGCCTAAAAAACGCATTTTAATTTTCTGTTTTTTAAAAAGGCATTTTAAGGCCTTTAAACGCTTCTAACGCCTAAAAAACGCATTTTAATTTTCTGTTTTTTAAAAAGGCATTTTAAGGCCTTAAACGCTTCTAACGCCTAAAAAACGCATTTTAATTTTCTGTTTTTTAAAAAGGCATTTTAAGGCCTTTAAACGCTTCTAACGCCTAAAAAACGCATTTTAATTTTTTGTTTTTTAAAAAGGCATTTTAAGGCCTTTAAACGCTTCTAACGCCTAAAAAACGCATTTTAATTTTCTGTTTTTTAAAAAGGCATTTTAAGGCCTTTAAACGCTTCTAACGCCTAAAAAACGCTTTTTAATTTTCTGTTTTTTAAAAAGACATTTTAAGGCCTTTAAACGCTTCTAACGCCTAAAAAACGCATTTTAATTTTCTGTTTTTTAAAAAGGCATTTTAAGGCCTTTAAACGCTTCTAACGCCTAAAAAACGCATTTTAATTTTCGGTGGTCTAAAAAGGCATTTTAAGGCCTTTAAACGCTTCTAACGCCTAAAAAACGCATTTTAATTTTCTGTTTTTTAAAAAGGCATTTTAAGGCCTTTAAACGCTTCTAACGCCTAAAAAACGCATTTTAATTTTTTGTTTTTTAAAAAGGCATTTTAAGGCCTTTAAACGCTTCTAACGCCTAAAAAACGCATTTTAATTTTCTGTTTTTTAAAAAGGCATTTTAAGGCCTTTAAACGCTTCTAACGCCTAAAAAACGCATTTTAATTTTCGGTTTTCTAAAAAGGCATTTTAAGGCCTTTAAACGCTTCTAACGCCTAAAAAACGCATTTTAATTTTCTGTTTTTTAAAAAGGCATTTTAAGGCCTTTAAACGCTTCTAACGCCTAAAAAACGCATTTTAATTTTTTGTTTTTTAAAAAAAAGGCCTTTAAACGCTTCTAACGCCTAAAAAACGCATTTTAATTTTCTGTTTTTTAAAAAGGCATTTTAAGGCCTTTAAACGCTTCTAACGCCTAAAAAACGCATTTTAATTTTCGGTGGTCTAAAAGGGCATTTTAAAGCCTTTAAGTTGATACTAAATAGTGATGTATCTACTCGGATATGGGAGTTACACTTAAAAATTTGCTTACGTATTCAGATATTATTCAGTAACCTATTAGATGGCGGAAATATAGCCTTGATCGCTTTGAAATTTTCCATGAGGTTCCTGTTATGGTCATGGACAATGCCTATAATTTTCGGTGATGATCAGGTTAACAGTTTGGCATAAGGTGGACCGAAAACTTCATTTTTTGTGTGAATGATGTGTGTCAAGTTTCGTGGAAATCGGTTCAGATTTAGATATTGCTCCCATATGTACTTTCGACCGATTTAATGTAAATGGTGCAGCAAAGCCCCTATATATTTTCCGATTGGCACGAAATTTGGCATAACGTACTAAATTATGTCTCGAATGATGTGTGTTAAGTTTTGTGAAACTCGGTTCAGATTTATATATTTAGCTTCCATTTTTAATGGTGCACCAATACCCCTATATTTCTTTCGATTTGCACGAAATTGGCTATAGCGTACTGAATTGAGTCTAGATAGATGCGTGTTAGATATATCTCCCATATATATTTTCGTCTGATTTTACGTAAATGCTTCACCAATGAGCCTACGTATGTGCCATATACACGAGATAAAATTGTTGATGGCGTTTTGTGCTGCAGCATACCAAAATACATAACTTTGGTCGGTTTTATACAAATGGTACACCAAGGAATCCAAGTCTACCCAATTGTCATGGAAATGTTCATAGATTTCAGAATGGTATGTCTATGGGGTTTTGTAGTAGGTTCAAATATTTTTGTAGATCACACATTTAATTCTGCCTGATTCCATTTCAAAGGTTTTCTAAAGATGTCTGTTCTATCTACATAGTGGTTAAGGGTATCATATAGTCGGCACCGTCCGACTTTTGAACTTTCTTTACTGTTTTTAATCAGTGTAATAAAATAAAAAAAATGGATTTCGGAAAATAGTGCTTATGTGTGTGAAGAGAACTAAATGGCAATAAACTTGATATTAGATGTAGAAATAGAAGTGGAATTCAGAACTATAGTACAACAAATTATACAGTATTCACGATTTCCATATGAAATATTTTTTTGTATTCCCTTTCCGCATACGAAGTAGCGGGCACTTTGCTAGTACTGTATATTTTAAGGCCATTTGGTATTTGAGGTTCTCACTGCGGTTTTCAATATTGGTCCATTTTTTAGGGTAGCTCCAATATAACATACATCTCATATTTCGTTATTTTGGAGAGTTTGGATTTTCAATCAAATGTGCTGTCATTTTATAGAGTAGAGAAAATCTTCTTAAACCATTAAAATCGGATCACGTTTCAGTGTAGCATCCATATAACGTTACCAACATGTACAGGTATTTTGGGCTAATTTTTATTATCAGGTTGAGCAAAATTTGGGTCAAATCGGTTACTTCGTTCGCATGAAAATATACATTAATTTTAATTTTTTTAGGTAAGCCAGCTTGATCCCTTTCTTGTTGTTTTTAAAAATAAAAACAACAAGATTTTTATTTTAAAAGTGGGTTATGGTCACATTGATTACTTTCGGGAAAGGCACAGAATACTATAGTTTCGGAATTCGCTACAAATCCTCATCAGTTCTCTTAGTTTTTTTGCTCGGGATATTGTCCCAGGGAGTCATGTATCACTCCACTAAACAAAAAACCCTTCTTCCCCAATTTTGTTACATCCACAACGTCAAGCCTAAATACTTTTAGAGAACGCTCTGTTTGAGAATTATCTAAAAGTCTCAGAAAATTCTATAGATCTAAACCCGGTATTTCGATGGTTATTTTTTTCGACGTCCATAATCCCTCATTTGTCATAAGTCAGTGGGAAAAGAAATAGCTGCTTGAATACCAGGAAACATTTCTTCCCCTTTTACATAAATCTATCAAATTACCCTTTATGATATACAATTAGAATTTAAACTTTATTTTATGAATTATGTCCTCACTTTGAAAATATTATCCTTGATTAACCCATTTCTATTATTTTCACGTACTTTCTAATTATTTGGCCATTTCCAGAAAATCACAATATGATTTTTTAACTTTTAACGGCCATTCTATAATCTATTTTATTACATAAAAATTACCCCTTTAGAAAATTAGCAACAGCAATGAACCACTGAACAGTAAAAAATAAAACTGGCTGCAGTATTTCCATAAATTAGCCTCTGTTCGAAGGTGAAAACAATAAAATAAAAACTCTTTGAATCATTTTCCGACTTCATGGTCTTCGCTCAACAACGTTATATTGATGAAGAGACCATAATGGGCTGAGGGTATTAATTTTTTATAGCTAAACTTGGGTTTTATTGCTGTTGAACTTTCTGACGAAGAAGGTGCTTGTATGTGTTCGTGTGCGGGTGTGTGTGTGTATACAGCCACTGTGTACCTTTTGGAATATTTAAAATAAAACAACAACAAAACAAGACAATGAAAATTGTCTACAACACCTTTGTTCAGCAACCAAAAAAAGAAAAGGTAGTAGCATCACATAAACGTCATCCACATAATCACCACCAATGTCGTACAGACCTGGAAGTGCCACACAAAAGGAGAACACACAACAAAAAAACATTGAAAGCATTGCCCATTAAAAGTTATAATCATGAACTTTGTATGCAGATCACACTTGTATTTAAGACCACTTGATTACTGCAGGAAAGGCAAATTTTCATTTATTACCCCTAGTGTATTGCAGTGTTGGAGGATGGTGTGGTGACGAAAGTCGGTAGTAGAATTGGCTGACACCAGGCATCTGTAATTTTTGAGGGTGTGGAATGAAAATGGCATTGGGATATTTTTTGTAGTTGTTAATAATGCTATTGGTCCAATTTCTGATAGAGGCATAGATGCCTTTATAGTGACCAGAGATTATGGAAAAATTTGCTGCACCGAATTGACAAACAAAAGAGCAAATTAAGACAGTTCTTATGTAGATATGTCGTGTTAGCGAAATTTCAGAGGTGGATGTGAAATTAAAAGTTAAAAGTTAAAAGAAGTGTGTGTGATTTGAAATTGAACATAAATATTAGATAGATAATAAAAGAAACACAAATTCACAATTAGCCACATAACTGCAATTGTTAATATTATTTTATTTAGTTTTCAATTTATTATATTTTTTTGGACAAAAATGAAGTTTTCGTTTAATTTGGAGTCTATATGACAGTTTCAAAATTATGACCTTGTTTCAGGGGAGTATGCCGATTGGCTCAGAAGGAGAGTACCGATAGGGCCTACATTTAAACTCGATATGGATGAGCAAGGTTTGAATCAAATAGGATACTTGATTCGCTTCGTATGATATTTACAACAGTCTTACTTTTCGAATATGATCACAAGTTGATAAAAAATATAACCGAAGTTTGGATCCAATCGGTTACTCTCTTCGTGAGTTATCGTCCGAATTTCTTACGACAATTAGTTTGAATGCAAAGTTTATAAAAGCGTATAAAAGCGTGAAATTTACATTAATCGTAAAATGTTTGGCCCCGTCCGTGACGACTGAGATCTATTAAAACAAGTTTACCTCAATCCCTTACATAAATTCTGATTTAAGCCTATTATTTTCAAAGTATCAATAATGTTGCGGGTCCTTTTTATGACGGTTTTATCAAATATTAAAGAGGCCTTCTTAAAGAAGAGCTGGAGGTCTTCTTATAGAAGAGCTGAAGGTCTTCTTATAGAAGAGCTGAAGGTCTTCTTATAGAAGAGCTGAAGGTCTTCTTATAGAAGAGCTGAAGGTCTTCTTATAGAAGAGCTGAAGGTCTTCTTATAGAAGAGCTGAAGGTCAAAAGAGCGGGGGGTCTTCTTATATAAGAGCTGAAATTTCAAGAGCTGGAGGTCTTCTTATTTATAGAAGAGCTGGAGGTCTTCTTAGCAAAATGGATCTTTTAATTCAAGAAGATATGTTACGAGATGGATCTCTTATAGAAGAGCTGGAGGTGTTCATATAGAAGATCTTCTTATAGGAGAGCTGAAGCTTGTTATAGAAGAGCTGGAGGTCTTCTTATAGGAGAGCTGAAGCTTCTTATAGAAGAGCTGGAGGTCTTCTTATAGAAGAGCTGGAGGTCTTCTTATAGAAGAGCTGGAGGTCTTCTTATAGAAGGAGTGGAGGTATTCTATAAGAAGCACTGGATGTATTCTTAAAACAGAGTTTGAGGTATTCTTATATTCTTATAGAAAATATGAAAATCTTTTTGTGGAAGGGCTGGATGTCATGTGAACAAAGAACTTAAGGTCATCTGAGAGAAGAGTTGCAGGCCTTCCTATAGAATAGCTGCGGTCTTCCTATAGGTGGTCTTCTTTTAAAAGAAAATTTAAAAATTTTCGGTCAAAAATACTGATATTTAAGATTCTAACTCCATCATCCAATATTAAGGCTACTTTCCATGTGCATTCAAAACAAAAGACCTCATTCAAAATTTTAATAACCAGTGGTGTTTCATTCTAGACATAACTAACGGGTACTATAGATTTTTTTTTGCCAAAGTAAATATTTTTTTCTACGGTCATTACTTCCAAACACATACGAATGTAGAGTAGTAATAACAAGAAGCCGAACAAAAACATTTACATATTTTCTTAATCTTCAAAAAAACTAAGTGAACAATTCTCTATCATACTAATGATGTTCACTACCATTTATGCCTTATTCCGACTTTTTTCTCCCAGCATTTTACTGTGGTAAACGACATTTTGTTTTGTTTTGTACTGTTCTGTCGGTCGTTTTTTTTTTCTGTACCATCACGGCTGCTTAATTGCAGTAAAGCTTTGTAGCTGGAACAAATTGCCATTATAGTTGCACCTCAAGGTTTTTTTTCGTGCTCTTGTCGTTTATCGTTATTCTTACTTGTCGGATGGTCCTTCTCTTCATTATAAGTATCATATTATGCTCTCCAACAGTTTTTATCTTTTGTAGAAAAAAAACTAGATAGGACTTTACTTGCATTGCTTCACTTATTGAAGGCGGTTTTTTTTGTTTTCCGACTTTACTACACTGAGTACTGAGTAGTTTTTTGTTTTCACTTTGATTTCCACACTATTCCAGGTATTTCTTGGCAAGTAATGTTTTTTATTAGAGTTTTCGTTTTGAGTGTGTTCTCTTTTAGGGTATGTGTGTATGTTTGTATTAAAACAAACAGCAACAAAGCGGTATTTAGTATGTGTGGCACTGGAATGAACATGTTTTGCTTTTCTCCCCCTGTTGAACACAAAGCCAAAGTGAAAGAATGAAAGAAAAATCATAATTCCATGGAATATTTACCTGGTAAAGGATTTCAAAATTTGTCCATGTTGTGTGACTGTGTGTTATTATTTTTTCATTCACACTGCTACACTGCTTTGTAGTGGCTCTCCATAATGTACTTCGTTTAGTTTTTATTCTTAGGTTTTTTTATTCAGTTTGTCTTCTGTGTGTGAGTGTGAGTGTGCTTTAGTATTTTGTTAATACTGTTTTAATTTGTTATTTTATTGCCAATTAGTTTAATTAGCTTAGTTTTTTTGCAAACAAAGTTTTCCCTTCATTTGCTTAGAACACTGCAAATTGGGCTATGATGACGTATAAGTGTTGGCAATTTATTGCTGGTGCCTTGGTTGCTGCTACTTCTACTCATGATGATGACTAATACGCACTGCAGTACTGCATGATGCAGTCTATTGAAACTGTTGAGATATCTACGAGCACTATCATGTTCCGCAGTCAGCCAATAAGTATGACATAAATATTTGAACATAATTGCCATAATTGAGAACGAAAATTGTGATTATTAGCAATTAGAAAAGTCTCATTCTAGTTTCTATTGAAATAAAGCATTGCATACTTTTAGGCGTTATTCAAATGAACTAGGCGAGAATTGAATAAATAATATTTGCTAGAAAATTTGGTTGGTTTTCAAGAGAAAATCACTTGAATTTAAATGAAAAGTTAATGTTAAAATGTAATTGAATTACATTTTTTTTAATCAAAGGTAAGTTCATATTTAAGGTAAGTTCATATTCCAATAAGAAGTGTTATTTAGGTAAAATAATATTTAAAATATGTAAAATAATATTTATTGATATACAATATTATGTTGTGGTGATCGTCAAGTTATGATGACTCTTACAGGAACATATCCTTTTAGTGAAATTGTTCATAACCAAATTACAAAGTCGCTGCACTATTCTCTATAGCTTCCCGAATTTTATCTTTTAGGTCTTAAATCCTCGCTGGGCTGTTGGCGTACACGATATATTTCATATGTTATCTCAAAGGAAGAAGTTACAGCGTGTTCAATCACAAGAATTTGTGGGCAATTGTGATCACTTTTCGTGAAAACTTTTTCCCAGAAAATCATTGTTTTGTAGGTTGTGTAATACGTTGCTCTATCTTCATGACCATAAAAATCATTAATCATCTCTCGATAAGGCATTCCATTCACCATAACAGTTGATCCAACCCCATTTTCGAAAAAGTAGAGTTCAATGGCATTCGAAAAAAGTAGAGTTCAAAATGCCGAATCATAAACCACTCCAGTCTTCTCAATAATAAATCTCGGAGTTTTCCGAGCCCCAGAGAAGAAAATTTTCACTGAGGTGGAAATGTGCCTTATCTTTGGACGTTATTTTTTTGATGGAGTTCCGGATAATATTCATACATTTGAAAGACCGAATGAGCTGTGTGATTGAAGGTCGCCCGGTTATTGTTTTGCAAAATATGTGTAATGACTTTTGGATAATGAAAAATTCCAAAGAACGACGAGAAATGTACGAACAACAATTTGGACTATAGCTGTTAAAGATTCAGTTTGTGTTGGAGAACTTTTCTAGAAACTTAAACATGCCGAAAAGTAAGCAGCAGCTTGTTATAGAGGCTACGCAAGAACGTGAACCTATATAGAAAACGTTTTCTTTTCACCCGACGCAATTTCAAATTGCAGCTACTTTTGTCGGAAACTGAGATTAAAATCTTCAAAATACCGAAAATAGGGAATTTGTCAACATGTGGACCTATATCGATAATTTTCTGCACAGATGTTTTTCACCCTTCCAAAACCCCGAATTTTAAATTACAGCCGCTTCGCTTCGAAAATACAGTGCAATACTTCAAAATAGTGAAAATAGAGTGGTGCCAACCACCTCTATGAAGCCGGAAAGCCAAATTAAGACTCCTTTGGATGGAAAATGCGGTTGAAACCTTCAAAACACCGAAAGTGGTGCGGGAACTTTATATGTCGATTTTCTTTAAAGATATTTACAGTCGTTCCGGTGGGAAAGTGCGGTTAAAACCTTCAGAAAATGGGACCTATGTATGTATATCGAAAATGTCATGCTATATTGATATTGCTTACCCTACATGAACCCGAAATGCCTACATGAAATGAACAGCCATTCTGGTGGGGGCTGGGTTCGATATATGGAACTATATTAAACACTTTCACCCAGAGGGTTCTTGGGCGGTATTTTGAAGTTTGTAGTTTGATGAAAGCCTTGTTGGCATTTCATTCGGATGAAACATATTTCTTTAGCCGGGAATATTTTATTGGAGATTAAATTATTATTTTTTTATCGACGGTATAAACCCCAATTACAAAATCTGGAGGCCGTTGGACGAACTCTAAAATTTTGACCCTATACCTTCATTATATCAAATAGATTATTGTCATTAATTTTTTGTCTTACAAATTTAGACAATATTTATATCAAAAGTCATAAATCAATTGCAATGTTCTTTTTTTACAAAAAAGAAAGAAATAGCAAAAAATGTCATCCAAACAATGACACATCTATTAAATTAAGAGGGGACGACGACAAAGCATTTTTAGAAACATGTTTAATTTGTAGCTTGTAATTGTTGTTCTTTTTCTTGATAATAAATTACATTCAATTACATGAAAATTAGTTTGCAAATGTATGTGTGTGTCGGCATGCGTGTGCAATGTTTTTCTAATTTAACAAAAGAACATATCTATGTTGTTTATGTATGTATGTACGTGTGTGTGAGTGTTAAGTATTGTTGTATTTGGTTATGTTTTTAATTTCCACAAATACATAAACAGATGGTGCATTCTGTGCATTCATTTACACTTGAAAGGAATAACACAAGCACAAACACATATATAGAAGAAACACATGCACACATATGCCCATCCATGCAATGGACCACCAAAAGACATGTACAAGTAATGCAGCAGTTTTCCTTTCAACACTTCCTTTTTCGGGAAGGACAATGTGAGTGAGTGGCTGCTTGTAACCGCTGACCTATTTGACGTTATGTTCACACGCACACACCCGGTCGGTCGTCACACATGTATGCATACATACACCCACACACACACACTAATACAAAAGACAATTATAAAATGATGAATTTGCTTGTATTTTTTGTGTGTTGCTGCTGTTGTTGGTCTGCATGTGTGTTTTTGGGTTCATGTAAGTGGACATGTAACATGCTCGTGATTATGCGTTATGTGGGTGGGTGTGTGTGTGTGCGTGAAATAATAGCTGTTGAAACAGGCTCATGTCGCCAATTTTGGAAGTATGAAGTATGTTTTGGTTTGTCGGGGAGTAAACTTAATTCTAGAATATATGAAAATTTGGATTTTTTATTGAAAATATAAATTTAAAGATACCCTCTGATTTCCATAGTTAACTCATAGTTTTGAGTGTATTTTTAATTGACCCAAAAAATACATTTTTTAAGACGAAGATGTATTTATTTAAGAACTTCTGTAAGATCTTCTGTAAGAAATTCTATAAAAATCTACTTTGCAAAAAGTTATAAATAAAAATTCAAATTTTTTCCTAATAACTAACTAAATTTAAATATGTACCCCGTCATAATTTTAATATGACATGACACTGTTTCCTTGTGTTAGCTGACACTATGTCATGTTCTCGCATATAAAGAGAAACGGATAAGGAAACTACATTGCCTAGCGTTGAGGCATTATGAAAGCGAAAAAAACGACTATACTCGCATGTGACAATTTCGCATTATTAGCAACAATATGAGCAACAACTAATGTCAACAACAATAAATCCTAGTGTGTCCATTGTTGGCACGCTTGGCTTGGCTGTTTTAAATAGTGTTGTCTCTGAGATTGTGTATGTGTGCATGGGCGAGTGTTTGATTGTTTACAAATGAGTTACTGTGACAACCAAAAACAATTCTTCGCACACAGCATCCAACATGATGGCTTTCCTACGTTACAAAACATGTATTGTCAATGTCTACTCGTATATCCGTTATCCGGTATTTGTTGCAACAGCAACACACACACACAAAAGAGACAGGATAATTTCATGATAATCATGAACAGGATAACAACACAAAAAACAAAAACAGTAAAATACGAAACGCAATAACGTGTTAGTTATCCTTTTCTTCGTATTGTAAAATTTTAGACAATTGCTGTTTAGAGTTGTTCATCCTGCTATTTGTCACCAAATAGCAGTCTGCACCCGGTTGGCAATTCATGTTGCATGATACAATGGCGCATTATTAACTATGAAGGCATCACTTTACCTCATGTTAATCTCATGAAGCAGAACGTATTGTTTTTAAACCCTACAATATAGTTTTCCTGGAAGAATGCCATGGAAGTACCTATTGTGATTTTGTAATTGTGCGCTGTACGCCGTGTTGGTTGGTGGCTAAAGTGAGTGTGAAAACGTTTAAAATTTATTGTCCACTTTAAAGGGAAAACAAATGAAAATGTATTTCATATTTATTATGAATGACTTATTTGTTGAGACACATATTTTATGGGTCAGTTATTCTGTATAAAACTAGTGTGAAAGTAGAGAGAGATTCTTATCCTAAAACATAGGACACTTAGCACGATGTTTTTGGGCGTGATACGGATGAGGGGGAGAAAATCCAACGAGATTTAGAAAGCAAGTTTAATCAACGATAGCGAGATTGCAAGTGAGGTTGCGATGGGCAAGAAAGCTACAGCAAGGCCGTGATCAACAACAACAGCATTGGAAAGCGCTTCTCTGCATCCGAACTAAGCGAATGTGGCTTCCAGGAGATATAGTAGAAGATAGCGAACTCTCCCCTACAAACTAGGCGAATGAGGCTCCTGGAAGATATGCAAAGAAGATTTCCTCATTGGGCTCCGAAGAGCGGCCAATTGTAATGATGTAGAAGAGGAAACAATGTATCGAACATATACATTGCCGTAAGCAATGTTTCGAACTTATACAATGTTCATTAAAAGTAACACCGCTCAAAATTTAAAACTTTTCTAAAGATATTAGAAATCTTAAATTGAAAATAAAAAAGTTACAGGTCATATATGCTTTTCAAATTCAAGGGATTTGCTAAGAATATTAAAAAAAGATAACCTCCAAGCAGGCCACAATTGCTAACCAATAATTTTAAGATGTATTTGAAATTATTTCCTAACAAAGACATCTGCATCATTAACACCAATAAAACAGTCACATAAATTACATGTCTTTGTGTGACCTCCCCGTACACGCATGCATGCACACAAACACACACGAATACACATAAACACATATGTATGTGATCAAAATTCAATGTTAAAATAATGCCCAAACAGTTTGTCCTTTCGGCACAACAGAACAATTGCGCCGCAGCATAAATAAAAATAAATGTCTTTATTTACTTATTTATAAATCAATGTCTGTCTGCCTGTGTGTCGGCCAAAACGTTCATCTGTTCGCCGTTTGTCTTTTCTTGTTACTCGGCATATTCAACACTATCGCCAATTTGTTTTGTGTTTACTCGGTATAGTTCCTTTTTGAACATAAAAAGAGCAATAAATACTTTTGCTTTCAATAATGCGAATATGTATGTATGTGAGTGTGTAAATATGTGCAGCATTTTATTTACACAATCATTTTGTATTGTTGATCCCTTGCACACGTACAAACGCATTCACACACATGTATACGAACATCGTGTTGTGTGTGTGTGTGTGTGTGTGAGAGAGGACGCGCAAAAGGCCTACAAACACGTAGGCATTTATTGCGACAATTATTATTCTTGTTCTTTACTGGTTTTACTTGAATTGTTGCTGTTGCCGCTGTCGTCATTGTCGTTTTAAATTATCACCGGAAATTGCCCTCAATGACACTTGCTGTTTGTTTGTGTGTGTATGTGTGCATGTACTTTGTTTTTTGTGTCGAATGCTTACACAAGTGAATGCGTAAATGTCTACAGTAAACATCAATACTCACTTATACTCATTCGTTCGTACACTACTCACACTTACACACAGACGTACATACATATTCCAACTCACGCTTGGGAAAACACACAAACAAGTAAAATCGCTTAAACTATGAAATGTAAGAGAGAATACATTTGCCAAGTAAATATGTAAGCAGCAAGAGGAAAGCAGCAGGCAGCCAAAGCATTGAGATTTTTATGTACGATTTGGGGCCATCTGATTTTTGTTCAAATAAAAAGGGTTTACACACAGCCAATTCTGGGCCCTACTACTTCGATATTGATTGGGAATATTCGGTTGGGTTTTCGGGGAATGAGAAATCAAAAAGCAAATAAGAAACGGATTTTAATGGGAAATTGATTTTGTGTAGCGAATTTGCAAAATGTGTAGGGATTGAAAGTTGTTGGGTGGGTGAGAGTGTGTGTGTATGTGGAAATCTTTAAAGGCATTTGTGATTTGAATATTTGCAATTCCCCGAGTGAGAGACAACAATCGAAGATGAACGTGGTAAATGTAAATTTATGTGGATGTTTGGTGTCTTAATTGACTTGAAAATAATATCGTGAGAAAATATGTGATATTGGGTTATTTTCAATTGAGTTACAAAGATCGGATTTTTTGGAAATAGGTAAATATTGCATTTAACATTTTTTTATTTAATTTTGGTAATATTTGTATTGTTTTTAAAATATTTGTTTTATTGATGAGGCTCACAAATTGTAATACTTCAGCAAAGTTTTGAGACCTATATATCATATCGACGGCTAATTTTCCCATGATTGAATCGAGGCGATAGACCTGTCACTGACTATTTCTACCAGGAGACTTATTTGTCATCTCATATTCCAATTAAATTCTTAGGCGAAATAACTATCAATATCTTTCTCATTAAAAAAAGAACTGGTATGACACCTATCGATGCCTTATATTCTCTACAGATATTTTCTATCCTAAAGAGTTATACAGATATTCTCTACCCTAAGAAAAGAAACGGAAATGTGGGGTTCCACCACTGGATCCAATTGTTCTCTTATATTCTATATAAATAGTTAGGAGACAAATCTATCGGTTATGAATCTTTCGATTATATTTTAGATCAACTTCTAGTGGATATACCTATCAGTACTCCCCATGACTAACTCCAAATATCAATGGCCCTATAAGATTCTAGGTAAATTTCCAGCTAAAAAAAACATGTCGAAATTCCCGATAATTAACTCCAAGGCAGGACTTAACATCCATAACTTTTATTTAGAATATAACTCTAACTCGAGTCC
This sequence comes from Musca vetustissima, assembly GCF_032173495.1. Classification (NCBI taxonomy): domain Eukaryota; kingdom Metazoa; phylum Arthropoda; class Insecta; order Diptera; family Muscidae; genus Musca; species Musca vetustissima. Next base: position 17,015 of record NW_026882482.1, read on the forward strand.
TAATAGGCCTATTTTAAACTACACCTACTGGTCCATGTTTTTCTATAGAAACAAAAAATTAACGAGACTGTAGTTCCTAGTTTTTTTCTATAGAAAGAAATTCACTTGGGGAACACAGGCTCTTATTTTTTCTATAGAAAAAATTAATTGGTTTTTCAGTTTTTTTGTAAATAGAAAATATTCGCTTGGGAACCACAGGTTCAAATTTTTACTATAGAAACTTTTACGACTCCCCTAGCAAAGTTCGAAGTATAAGCTCCAGTCATTCACCATCTACTAAATGTACTAATTTTACTATAATTTTTTGTATACATTTTCGCACATTTGTGGTCTGGATTTCTACAATTCCCTCCTTATCTTAAAATAGGCGACCCCAATGTCAAAGTTCTAGATTATAGGTCTATTCCACTCTACACTCCATCTGTGAACCTCATTCACTATTTAATATTGCTAGACTTAATCGTAATTTTCTAACCAAATTTGAACGACAATTTGTTAAAATTTAAATGGAAAAAATGTATACAATATGGAATATCCGATTTGTTCCTTACTAAAAATGACTAAAAGTGGGCCACTCCTTCTGGTACTTTCAACCAGTAAGAAAATGGGGCCTATCGGTTAACTTTTTCAGGTTGAAGAAATACCCAATAGGACCACTTCTTTCGGTATTTCAATCTTGATCCAAGTTTCATTAATAGTATTTGGAATAAAATCAATTAAACTATTCACTTTATTTAAGATCGAATAGAATTAGGGTATTACATCGATTTATGTGGTTCTCTTTATAAAAATAATTAAACACATTTTAAAACATAGTGGGTAACCCCAATATCCAGCATATACCTAGCAACATATATTACTTACTTATTCCCCAAACCGGAGTTATACTGTCTTGCAATATGTACAATAACCTTTGATGGTGGAATTGCTTTCAGCACCTCTAGGCAATGTGGCAATGGCCACATGAATAAGTTCGTTGTTGTTTTTTAACCATGAACGAACCATATTTTGCGGAAATGACTGCTTAAATATTTTACAATTATCGCATGGGGGCCAATTATAAGTGGTGGCTGGTTTTAATACATTTCAGGCAATGCGACTTACTTCTTGGAGACTGTTTTTGTATTGGTGTCTTGGTTCGGTTGTGTGGTAGTTTTTGCTAAGGAGTGTGTAAATAAGCAACGGACAAGTCAAGGCGCCGTATGTTTTATTTTTTTTTCGTGTTACAGGCCAATGAACACGTTGGTCGTTTCTGTCTGTTAACACCAGCATTGTAGCTGGTTGTGTGTTAATTTCCGTTTCCGTTGTGATTTATGTGCAATTTTCCGTATTCGGTAAATTTTTACATTATTCCCAATATGCTGTTTTAAAGAGAATAATGTTTTATTGTTTTAATTAAAATTTGATTTAATACCACCAAATTTTGTATTTAAATCATTCTCAAACACATTTTGAAAATGTCCCCAATTCCTCAATATTCAGTGAGAATTTTAATTTCAAAATTGTTGTTGACTGCTGTTCATCCTTTGCTTTGAATGAACAATAAATGAATCTAATATTATTCGTAACACATGTTTCGAAATTGTAGTTTTGAATGTTGTTTGATGTTCGTTTCGTTCGTTGATAATCATCACGACGGTTGCTGCTGATGTTGCAGTGCTTAGTCATGTGTAAGTGGTTACTCGACATTCATAATAATGTTATTAAATTTTAAATTAGGTTAACAAGATTATTTGTTTACAACAACAACAACATGGTAGTTGAAACCAACAACAGTAGCAGCAATAGTGGCAACTTGTATATCAACAACAGCAACAACAAATATGAATAACATAACGAAATTATTTTAAATTAAAGTCTGCATATGTAAGGCAATCTGTATTATTCAAATACTTATTTACACATACAGGGATGTACATACCAACATATTAGAGAGAGAGAGAGAGGATATCTTATTCTGAACTGTTCAAGGACAAGCTGAATTCTCCATAGGGAAGGGAGTCTTTTTAGGCGAGCTGAGATGGGTCTTTACAGATGAGCTGAAGGATATTTTTTAAAAAGGGCTGAAGGGAATATATTTTGAAGAAGTGAGCGAGTGTCAATAGGCAAGCTGAATGGAGTCTTTAAACATAGTCTTAACAGGCGATTCTCTTCAGCAATCTTTATAGAAGAGCAGAAGGGAGTCCCTATAGACAAGCTGAAGGGAGTATTTTTAGGCGAGCTAAAGGGAGTATTTAGGGGAGTGTTTAGTAGACGAGCTGAAAGGAGGCATGTAAAAGCTAAGATATGTTCCTGACCAATCTGTTTATACCCTCTATCAACAGGTACACATTCAAAATATCTTAAATATGTATTTTACATAAATTATGTAAAAACACAGTTATTTTCCATGCTAAACATTTTACTCCAAATGCCCATTCAAAATATCTAAGCAATGTCTATTTCAAAACATGGACCTATAAGATCTGAAAGGAAGGACAATAAAAACATTTTAAAATCCTCCACCCTGAGATGGTCCTTTAAAATATCTTAAATCAGACCTGTCTCATAAGGGTAAAGTCGAGGTTAAGTTCCTGGGCAAACTTTTTATATTAGTGAGGCTCTCAAATTTTAATAATTGACCAAATTTTCGAGACCCATCTGCCCTCTGGACGGCTAACTCTACCATTATTGAATCTATTGCGAAAGACCTGTCGGTACTGCCGCTAACTCCACCAGGAGAAATATCTGTCATATGATAGTCCAATTAAATTCTTGGACGAAATACCTAAATTTGGTATGAGACCCACCAGAAACTAAAAAGATCTGTCGGATTCCACGGCAAGACCTAATTGCTCTGTTCTATTCTATATCAATAGTTAGGAGAGAAATCTATGGGCGCTCTCTAAATTGAGATTCAAAGGGGTAATTCATATTTTGGATCAACCTCAAGCTGATAGATCTATCAGTACTCCCATGACTAACTCCAAATTTAAATCCAATGTCCCTCTATGATTACAGATCAATTTCCAGCTAAAATACATGTAGACATTCTCGATAATTAGCTCGATAACGGAACATTACAGCCAGTTATTTAGAGTATAGTTATGATCGTTGTTTAGAATACAGCCATAATAACTATATGTCGAGACTTAATAACCCTCTGATATATATAAGTATATATGAAAACATGGAACTGTAATAGTTGAGGTAATCAAAAAAGAAAAATGAACTAAGTTATGTTCCGAACGGAACGTTTTATAAAATAGATCGGCACTCTTATAAAGGCCTAAATCAAAGCATGGACTTATAAGAACGGAAGGGAGGGAAAATAACAAAAACCCTTCACCATGATATGCGCATTTAAAATACCTAAAATGGGTCGGGACCTTTTTCGAGGCCTATATCAAAATGTACAATTCGCTTTTGTTAAAAGTGTTTTGAATTGGACACTCTGGATTTTATATTTTTACAACCTCAAATATTTACTAACAAACATGTGCGTTTTGTGTGTACAATATGTATAAGAGAGTACATTTAAAACCAAAAATTTTTAGATTGCAATTTTAGTTTTATGTAATTGTTATCCCTACCAATTCGCTCTGCCACATACAGACAGATACAGCTGCATTTATAACCCCACCAAAAAAACACACAAATAAACAAATGAACAAACGGATACCGAAAAATTGCCTAAAATTGCCATTGCCATGTTGATGGTACATTCATACTTGTGCTCTTCACAAACAAGGAATGTATTTAAAATTTAGTTGGATTTTAAATATTTTATAAATTCCTAGCTAAATGAGAAATATGGCATATCTCTCTGTGTGTGTATGCATGGCTAAAAATAAACTGAAATAATATGTGACGATGGGCATTTTATATTTTATTATTTATATTCGCGACCGCACAATTGTTGTGGCCACTTAAATGTGAACAGTAATTTTAGAGTTATGACTGCCGTTTTTGTTGGTTTTAAATAGTTGAGAGAGCAACAAAAAAATTAAAAAAAAAACTAAATTAACGGTTTGCATAAGTCATAAAATACTTTTGCTAATGCCAATAATAAAACATTCCGTTAGTCAACAAACACGCACACACACACACACAGACAAACCATGCAGCACACATCCTTGTTTACAATCAAATCCACAACTACTGCGCCACCAAATGCTGGAACGTTGTTCTTGCTGTTGTTGGTAAGGCATTTTTATAATGACATTCACGTTCAAATTCTGGTTTACAGCAAATACCAAATTCAAACAAACAAATAACACATATACATATATGCAACTTTACTACACATACTATCTAGAATTTAACACACATACAAATAAATTAAAACTATGAATACTAAATACATACTCGTACGTTAGTTATCGTTTTAAATAAATTGTGCAAGGACATGGTATCCTTAAAGTTTTGTATCGCATATTTTTAAAAGAAGGAATTATTTAAAGTGCGGCTGTGCGAGTGAAATTTTATGGGTGAGAGGAATGGAGATTTTGTATGGGCCAACTAATGATCACGATTTTGGCATTTTGAATGTTCATCTCATGGTGGAGGTAAACAAAGTTCTAACCGAGGCTATACAAATTAACGACATTTTTACTTGTCGTATAGAAACACGGTTGTTAGCAGCACCAGACTCAAGCATCTCGATATACACAAGGCCACCTGGATTTCTCCTCATCAAGCAACGAGAAATCAAATTGATCATGTTGTGATAGATGGAAGACATTCATCGAATGTATAGACGTTCGATCGATCCGAGGGGCGAATATCGATTCGGATCACTACCTTGTAGCAGCCAAGGTTCGCACTCGTCATAATGTTGCAGCAAAGGTGCGATCTAACACAACACGGAAACTCGACGTCGAAATGCTGCAAACACAACAGGTAACCGACGTCTGCTCCGCCCAACTTACCAACCTGCTTGACGAAAGCACTTCTTGTGCCGATAATAGTATAGACGCACAAAGGCAAAGAATTGCCCACTCCCTACAGACTGCAGCAAAATCTTGGGTACCAAAAACCACCACCAAGAAACTCATGGTACGATCAGGTGTGTCGTAATGCTACTGATGTGAAAAGCCAATGGTCAATGACATTATTGGACCATACCAATGCGTATTCAGACCTGGCAAATTCACCGTTGACCAGATTTTCACTCTGCGCCAAATCCTGGAAAAGGCCCCCGAAAAACACATCGACACATACCACCTATTCGTCGACTATAAAGCCGCATTCGACAGCCCTATTCGTTCAGAGGTTTTTAAAAGCATTTCTGCGTTCGGCATTCCTGCAAAATTAATACGGCTATGCAGGATAACTTTAAGTGACTCAAGGTCACCAGATAAAGTCGGACAGGACATATCGGAGCCCTTCAATACCGAACGAGGATTCAAAGAAGGTGAGAGTTTGTCGTGCGATCTTTTTAACATCCTGCTGGAAAAGGTCATAGGAGACGCGAAGGTGAACAGATATGGTACTATGTACACCAAACAGCACATGTTACTCGCCTACGCCGATGATATCGATATAATGGGTCGAACATTGCGAGTGGTAACAGCCACCTTTGAACCAATTGAGAAGAAGTCTGCCAAAGTAAGTCTGGCAGTAAACGGGGAGAAGACCAAACTGATGGTATCAACGAGCAAGACGTCCAGTAGACTTGGACCAACTGTGGAACTTGAGCTTCGAGGTAGTTAAAGATTTTATATACCTTGGTACCGCCATAAATAAAACTAATGACATCTGTTTTGAAATTCGGAGAAGGATTGTGATGGCCAACAGATGCTACTATGGTCTAAGTAAGCAGTTTAGAAGCAAGGCCATCTCCAGCCAAACCAAACTCACACTTTACAAGACGTTGATACTACCCGTGCTGTTATGGATCTGAAGCATGGGTACCTGCGCAAGCAGATGATACAGCTCTAGGGGTGTTTGAAAGAAAAAGTCTCTGAAAGGTCTATGGGCTGAATTCATCTATTGTTACAAAAATTATATCGAATTAAATTTTATAAGGCAAAATAACTTTTGTTGGGTCATTAATTTTATACAGAAATTTGGTAGATCAAACTGAAGAGATCTGAAGGGATTTTAATCTCTAAAAATTTTTATTTCTAATTTTTTTATTTTATTTATTTTTATATTTGTGTAATTGTTTATTTATTTGACCAGAAACGAATCTTAATTTCATAGTGAAATATCTATTATGAAAAAGTAAATATTTCTAATAAAAAATAAACCAAACAATTAGAATCTTCCTACATTAATATTTAGCATATTTTCCCACCAATATGTAATTAATCTGCATTGTGGTACAATTTTAACACCCCCTTCTCAACAATTACACTAAAATAAACAATAAAATAAATTTTTCATTGGTTATTCTTTGCACAGTGGCTATGCTCACTTAACGTGACCTATAATTTAAATAAAATACTATGAATTTTTATGCAAATATATTTGTAGCGTTGTAAGTAATATTTGTAAACACACACTCTCTCCTATTTGCATACACATTTACACAAATTCATTTACCGGAATACCACAAACAATTAAATTGTTTTATGTAAACAAATGACCACCTACATTGTGGCCTCTATATCGTTTGTCTGCCTGTGTGTTGGAATGTTTGTGTCGTCGTGTAATTAATACCGTTAAGTTTTTTTCACAGTAAATGTAATCGAAATATCAACTTTCAACTTTTTGTTGTTGTTAGTATATATTGGCCAGTAAACTTTACAATGACTTTTAGAATTCATCAAGTGGGAAGGGTTCAATGGTCCTGGTGGTTTAAGTTATTGATTGTTCAATTTAATTGTAGTCTATTGTTCGATATGTAAGACAAATAAATATTTACCCTAAAAAAATATTAAGAATGAAACATTTGGACCAAATCGAAAACTAAATTCCATTCCTAGGAAATTTGCAAAGTTTAAAAAAAAAATAAGACTTTGTGGTACTAGCAATTTGGAACCTTTAGTTCCCAACTTAAGACCTCATATAGTTTTGTAAAAATTCTTTTGGACCAAATCGATGTCTTTTAAGGCCTTCTGGAAATCTATGAACTAAAAAATCTTTGGTAAATATCTACCTATTATCGAACATCCACAAAAACTGTGCCGTAGTTTAAAATCATTATCATTTTTTGATTTTTAATAATATGTTTACCACATAAATATAAAATACAAACTTGTGGATACATCATTCTAGTGTCGCTCGGTGCGGATATGAGCATTTCAATGTATGAGGGGACAATGTTTATGATCACGTATGTGAGCGCGTGTGTGTGTTCTTAGTGTGAAAGGTCATAAATATCTCTCCCGCTAAAGTGTGAGATTTTCATTACGCCTGCAACAGCCATGAGCCTGGGCATGAACCACTTGTCACACCACACTATCGTTGTAGAGTAAATGTGTGCCATTATCACCATCCCAGCTTCGAGGCAGAATGACCCGGGAGGCAGTCAGGCAGCAGACAAGCAGTTCTGCTGCCACAGTGGCTCATATATCAACACATCCTTTGCGTGTAATTTATGTCCATAGAGGACATGACCTTGAATATGCACTGCAATTCACTTGGTGCTGCTCCATACAGAGATGTTTGCTACACTACAGCTCACACTGCTGTTGACGTTGTTGCTCTTTCAGTGATTTTGTTTTGGTGTCGAGGTTTTTGTGTGTGTGTGTGCGTTTTTCGTTTTCTTTTTTTTTAATTTTCCACCAAATCACAAATGACACTGGGGGCACCCAGTTCGTCCCAAGCCCATACCAGCTAACCACATATCACAGTACCACTAAATGCAACAGCCAAGAATTCGGTCGAGTGTACATTAAGGGCATTTAATTAAAATAATTTGTTGTGTGTGAGTGTTTTTGTTGTTGCTGTTGTTTTTGTTTGGGGGAAATGAAAATAAAGTAAATGAAATAGGGATTGAAGATAAAACATTGGTCAACATAGACAAGAACGCGAGAATTTCAACATTGCCGCAAAAAAGAACGCAAAAAACACACGAATACTAACGAACGAACATACGCTAGTTTGTTTCGAAAGTCATGGGAATTTAATTACATTAAAGTTTTTGGAATTTTTTGCGCCATTTATAGTCTTTTCCGGTCAATGAAATGAATATCTCTCCGGGGTGTCAACTTTAATTACCAGAAATGAAAAACGAAGTTAACATCAGTTTATTTTTGATTTGCAGTGGAATAGAAATGTTGAGAGGCCAACGAAAGTAATTTTTTTAACGGGAGAAAGGATCTGCGATTACCGTCCCTTAACATGTTTGTATAACTAAAAGGACATGCAAAAACAATTCTGTTATATGTTTGTGGGCTCACAACAACATTTTTATAAACAATTCAAACAATTTTGTAGGCCTATAATAAACTTTTTTGGAATGCTACAAAGGTCCACAACAATTTTTTATAACATTTTGTTATACGGCCTCAGATGTTCATTAGAAATTTGCAATAAAAATTTGGTAGGTCTCAGAAACTCACAAAAAAAAATCCATAAAAAATTTGATATTCCAGAGATAACATCAAAGCCTTATGAGGTTCCCAATATTTTTATTTATTTTTTAATAAATTAGTTGACAACAAATGAAGACTAAACCAGTGAGCGGAGCAGTATAGTCGAACGGTGGCGACCATACGATACCCTAAACAACTACCACTGAACTCTAACTTTCTGCGGATGTTTATTTCGAGCCTGGGCAATATTTCGTGATATTTGCAACCTCTTGACCGATTAGAGATCAACAGCACCTCTTCCTTACACTGACATATTTTCCGAATATTCCCAATATTCAGTACAACCCTTCTAATTACTTGTCCAGATTCCCTTCACCTTCACCTTCAAAGGGTCGTTATAAATTTTCTATAAAATGGTGATAGTCCTCAAAGGCCCATGTCAATTTTTCTCAAAGGTATCAAATATCTATATCTTGATTTCAATAGACGGGTCTCAAATGTTTATTTATAAAAAAATTGTTTCTTCCATTCTGCAAAAATCCGAAGCTAATTACAACTTATTATTACTAAACTTACATACCTACAAATATTTCTTTAAGCTTTACCCACCAAAGTAGGATCCTTGGTGACGTATGCATTTTAATAATTAATTTCAGATATTGTAAGTCATACGCACCAGAGAACGTAAGAAAATGCAATACTACTTGATATGCCCCAAAAATTGTTTTACAAACAATTGATAATCCGAAAGATTTATGATTTTCGAATATTCTGGGGACAAAATGAAATAGAACTTGAATTAAATACGAAAAATAAATTATATATATTTTTTTGTAATTTTAATATTACTTAGTTAATTTGTTTAGAACCTGGTGGTGTATGATCATTCATAATTAATTTCAGATCATAATTAATTAAATATAATAAACAATTATTACATATTTACTTTTTTAAATTTCTAAAATAATAACAAACTAAATAATTTATGTTTTTCGCTTTCAAATACAATTTAAATTTCTCAAAACGCATTTATTAAAGTATATAAAAGAACTACATGTATATAAAATAGTCGTTGTGTGGCTGATATTGAGAATGGTAAATATTCACCGGAATCGAAGGTCATTTTATAGTGGCGTTGGTGGTGGTGGCTTTACAGTGATTATGAACGAAAATAAGTACAGCAATGAGTAGACAGACAATCGCAAGGCAATTGCAGCAGTTTATAATCCATGGATTTTGTAAATAACATCGTCATCATTGCCACCATCCTGCTGCAGTGTCTGGCAACTCGTCGTCAGGCGACTGCTGATGTTGGTGCTTTGCCACTGGATATGATTACAATTTTTCAACATGGCTAAAATCGTGTGTGAGAGTATTGCCGGGAAGCCTATAAGGCACTTTCACCACAACTCTTGGCAAAAGTGGATAACGGATGTGTGCGTGTGTGTGCCTGCATTTCGAAGGCGCACATAGTATAAGTAATTATGCAAATGTATGCATTGAACTAAAGCGAACAAATGAGTAGGAAAATTTTACGCACTCACCCACCGAGAACAATATTGAATGCCATGGCAAATCGTTTATATGACATTGCAATGAATTTAATTTCGATATATATAAGGATATGCTGGTATGTCATATTGAATGTGTATGTATGTACATGTATATATATATATATATATATATGTGTTTTGTTTTTGTATAGTTTACGTAAGTATCGAATTGGCTAAAGCTAAAAAGTGACAAGTATACGTTTTTCCAGGGTCTATAATTTATAGAGTAGCATAGGGCAATATATCACTGCATAGAATCGTATATATCATCATAAGTAGAAATATGAAACCCATTGGTGAAAACTTTAAATTGAATGTGAAATTTGACACAAAGAGTTGTATAGTTAATATTAAAAAAAATATTTATTGAATTATTACTCTTCACGTTTCCAATAAATTTTCCAATAATTTATTAGTATTCTCAAATACATCTCGCTGTATATATCTCATACTCGCACAGCTATCATAATTTAATGGCCAGAACTGGCGATGTGATTAACGCGTATCGCAATACAATTAGCATAACACTGCGGCCGTTTATATGGCGAACAAAGTCCACTGCAGACAAAACCAAAAGTAGCTTAATTCGTATGAAATTAATTGCAATATTCTGAAGAAGAATAGTTGTGTATTCATCCTTATTAACAGTAAGTCGAAATGTTGTGAATTGCAATATCACGTTGAAAAATAAGAACATTGATACAAAAATATATATTTTTTTTAATTTTTTTAAATTGTTATTTAATTAAATGTTTTGAATGTTAAAATGTCATATAGAAAACTAAAAAAGAAAATCCTAAAATACCGAGTGGGAGCAATTTTTTTATTGTTATTATGGCTTCTTGGGGAGATACTAGGAGTAGGTGGCCTATAGACCCCATCTTGGGATTTAATGTAGGTTTTGAAAGAATATTACAGATATGCAATCAATGGATAAAATTCGATACTCTATTCGCTTCTATCTTGAATCTATGTTGAGGAAGGTACTAAAAGTAGTGGACCGATCGATGGATATTATCTTTGGACATGCTTTAGATTTGGTAAAAAATATTATGATGTCTAAATGTTGCGTCTAATCGCACACTTCATTTTTATAGTATTGCATTTACAAATGCTCACCGTGTTGTCACTTTCAGGTGGAGGTGTCAGAAGGCGTGGACCGATTAGTCCCATCTTTCGATTTAATCTAGGCTTGGTAAAATATTTAAATGTTCAAAGTTCGTGTCAAATCATTTGCTCCTTTCCTTTGATATTGTATACCCGAGTTTTTACCCAAAAATTGTTATCAAATCGATTTAGAATGGATAGCTTTACGATATTTTAAAGACGTGGGTAAATACTTGGGTAAATACCCGAGTTTTTACCCAAAAATTGGGTATAAACTCATTAACAGCCGAACCACTTGACATAGGCGGCCAAAATTTTGCATACATGTTTTTAATGTCAAAGCAAACATAGAAATCCAAAAATTGGTCCCTGGGTCCAAGTTTTGATATAGACCCATATAACCTTATTTTCCGATTTAAGGTATTTTTTGTCTATTAGACACATTTTACAACCAAATTGACTGTAATTTGGCACAGAGTGTTCTTTTTGGGTACCAAATGTCCATGCAAAAATTTATATATGTATGTCCAAGTTTACTGGTAGCCCTCATACAAAGGTACCCCTATTTTGAATATTTCCCCAAAAATAAATTCATTAACTGCCGAACCACTGACATAGTCGGTCAAAATTTGGCTCAGATGGTTTTTATATCAATACAAGTAATGGTATGGGAAATGGGGTCCCTGGGATAAGGTTATATGGGGCTATATCAAAACTTGGACCCAGGGACCCAATTTTGGATTTCTATATTTGCTTTGACATTAAAAACATGTATGCAAAATGTTGGCCGCTTATGTCAAGGGGTTCCGCAGTTAATGAGTTTATACCCAATTCATGTTTTCACGTTTTTAAAGCGTAAAACCTCATTTAACTTGATAACAGAAACCCGGAAATAGGGTGTAAGATGGTGTATTACCAGTATTTGTATTGATATAAAAACCATCCAAGTTTTCATTTAGCCCAATACCAGTATTTGTATTGATATAAAAACCCTCTCTATGGGAGAGGTACTACAACTTATATATGTTTGGTTATGATATTTGCATGATATTATAAATTGCAGTCTATAAGGCTAGCTCCCAAGGGCGTATAAATATTAATTATTGAGTTCAAATATAATAAATCAAATCATACACATCAGAGAACACAGAGAAATCTACTATTACGAATAATGTTTTTCAAAGTATTATCCAGCATGATTTATACATTTCTTCATCCGTTTAAAATAATTTTATAAGCACTTTTTCCATTCCAATTAATACACGTCCAAAACATGGATTTTGAAAGCTTCAACATCCTCTTCCGGCTACGAAATGACTAGTTTTTCCAAAAGAAAAGGCGATGATTTGCTTCGAAGTGTTCAATGGATGAAACATCCAAGGATGTATCTATCTCTATGACACAACAGCCATAATAATAAAAATAATAAAATAACCTTTGGCTACGATTAAATTCATTAAACCAGGGTTTCACAGTTCTATTTAACATGTTTTATATATAGAGTGAGCTAAGGTACTCGGGCTGCTAGTACCTTACCTCACTCTATTCAAAATTAACATCGCCTACCGAATTCAGTTGAGATATATTTTATGTGAATTGGACACATAGGTTCCGTCCGACTTTGGCCCATCTCATACCAATTTTTAACATAATCTTCTATACAACTGTTTATCATTTTCATAATAAACTTTAATTACAACACAAACATACAGAAGCCACTGTTACATAGTCGCCGATATTTCGTGTTAAATACTTAATCTCCCATTATGCTGTCTCAGCAGTAGCTTCACAGATAAGCGCCAACGATTATCAATCCATTTGTTTCTGTTGATTGAAAGAAAAGTGCTACAACAAAGCTAGGATGGAAAGAGTGTGAGAGAGAGAGAGAGGAATTCTTGTCTTTTGTTGATACTTTTAAATCGTTTTCGATTTATAAGAGTATTTTACTTTTTTTTACTGTTAAAATGTGAAAAAGGCTTAACGGTTAAAAATTTTTAATTTATTCTTTTCTGCATTATTGGTTATGCTGCTACTGCTGTTGATGCTGGTGGCGTTATCGGCGGCAATGACGACGACGATTTTTAATGTCTGCCGATACAGACCACGACACTGTTTAATGGTTAAAGGATTAATGCTTTAAATGAACAATTTTTTCCCCAGCCATTTACAAACTCAAACAGGCGACAAAGAAAAATAAAGTTTTAATTAAAATTTATAATATTTTACAAAAACGACGAAGCTCTTTAAGCCTTCGATTTATAATCAATAATAGATGTATATATATATATATATAATGCCCGCCTATTTATTTTTTGTTAAGCCGTTAATGTGTGGGATTAAACATTTTTATTGCAGAGTTTGATTATCGAACATATTTTGTGTAGAAATTTTTTGTGAGTGAAATTAAAGTTGTTTCAAATATTTTGTTTTTGTATCAGTTTGTCCAAAAAAAGGATATTCTAACCAAAAATAGTCATTGCAAAATTAATCCAAAAAATCCATTAGCCATTCGTTTATTGATGCTCATGTGATCACAACCACCACCGTCCTTGTGAGTTTTCATTACATTACATTTCCACAAAAAAAGTTTCCATTCAATCAATGTCCCATATATATGCAGTTTGAGTGATGAGTTTTAAAAAATATATATAAATATGTTTGTTTTTTTGGATTTATGTATTTTGTGTTACTATTATAGTTATATATATGATTTCATTTATGTATGCATGTAATAGAGTAATCCTGATTGATAAAAACTGTACATAGCGTATTTTAATAAAATAATAATAATTCAGATTTATGCCTTATTACAGCATTATAGCATTGATAGTGCAAAGTGCTGGCCTTGTATTTTTGCCTCTCTCATTAATCAGATTATATATTTTGTTAAATAAATTGTATTAATTTCCAAATTCCGCAGACATTAAGCTCTATTATGTTCCAAAATATATACAATGAGTTTGAAAACTATTTGTAAACATTTTGTAAAGTATTTTCCGCGCCTGTGAAACATCAACTCTTCCAAGCTGGCCTCATCCACCTCAATCTAAAATGTTATTTCGCGAAAATTAGCAATACGTTTTGTATTGAATTACAAAAGAAAATTTCATTAAATAGGAATTTTCTCAAATTGAAAACGGGGGAAAAAATAAACAATGAACTAATGCACAAAACGAAATGAAATAAAAACAGCCAACTTTTTGTTTCCGTAAATGTAAACGGGGAAGCAAAACAAATGTCATTCAAGCGCCTCACCTCCAGCCTCGCCCTGCTGTCCCCTGTGATGCTGCATAAACATTGGCCTTAATTGAAATGTTGTGCTTTATAATTTTATTTTGAAGTTTCATTTTTTGCAACTGTAACTACAACAGTGCCTAGTGTAAAATGGAATGCAATGCTGGATTGAACTAAGGAAATTAACTAAGGGAAGCTGCTAAAAAAAACTTGTTGATATGAAATAACCGAATATTATGAACGCTGCACAACTATACTTTGGGATCCATTTCATGGGGTCTCCGATGAATATTTCGAATTTGAATTTTTTAGAACATACGGAGTTTGTACGGTACAACTTTGTTGTGTTTTTTTCAGTGATACGGAAAATTTATTCGCAAATAAATTAGATTAGTGGAGGCCCAGTCCCCAAAATACCGAATGATAAATTCGAGCCTTCTCAGTCGGAAAATTCGGATGTTAAAACATGGACTTATAGGGATTATGTTATGTTCTTTATATGGGGGCTATGTCAAAAAGCAGGCCTATAGGTATATTTTCTACGCACACGAATGGTAGCTACAAAAATCCTAAATGCCACATGAGTGTATTTTTAGTTGGAAAATTCGAATACAACTCTTAAAATACCGGAATTTGGGAGGAAACTTTATATAAGGACTATGTCAAAAATTACTCATAAGTAGGTATAATTTTCTGCCAGCATCTAAAACTCCGAAATCCCAAAAAAATCCTTTTCATTTGGAACATGCGGATATAATCCTCAAAATAGCGAAATTTGAACGGGACTTTTATGTGAATCAAATCCAAAACACCAAAATGCCATATTAAGGGCTTTTCGGTTGGAAAATTCGGCTACAGCCATTAAAATTCCGAAAATTTGGCGGGAGACAGACTGACATACACTGGAGGGTATAAAAATACAATTGGGTCTTCAAAATACGTTTATGGTTGGTCATCATCACTAAAGTCGAAGACGAGGAATTTTTAGGACATAATACCTGCTCTGCCTTGGCTCCAAATGACTTCTTGTAATTCTCGCACATGGAGAATAAAATACGTGATCATCGATTTTTAACGCCAGAAGATGCTGAAGAAGAAATACTTTCAAAACCCATGCTTCAAAAGCAGCAAAACTGGATAATAAAAATTAATTATTCGGATTTTCATATTTAAGTCAGGATCATATATTGTAGCTCTCATACACTCGTAACTACGTTTTAGGGAACAAAAAGAGAAGATCTCTAGCGATATAGTTAAATCGAGTTCAACATATGGCTACCTTCGATCCAATTCGAAGCACCTATCGAAGCTTCAAAAATCATTTGAACATTATTATTATAATTTCTATCCTAAAAAATTTCAATGAAGTATGCATTTCTAAAATTCTGCCACCTTGCCTTGGTGTAGGGTAAAAGTGTAACACGAACATTACTTCACCAGAATGATGATTACAATGTCAACCTCTTCTGAGAGGAATGCGAAATTAAAAGAAAAACACAGGCAAACAACAAAACTATAACAATAACAAACAACCTTAAGATCAACAACAAATGATGATTAATTAGTTGCTTCGTTGCCGAGCTACGACGAGAGTAGTTTGTATACAAGAGTGTTAGTAAATTGTACAGATGACAAGGGAAACAAGAGAAATGAAACAGCTTGCGGAACTTTAAATACCCACACACACACTCCTTATACTTAAACTCACAACATAAGACCAGTCATCCTTAACAGGAAATGAAAACAGCTGAGTACTATAACCGACAACCAACGAAAAAAAATCCTCCAAAGGGAATTCAAGAGAAAATATTTCAAGATTTTGTTTTTCAACCAAGATATGTCCCGCAAGGATCAACAACAGAACCACTACTATTAAATAAAACATACAAAATGTTAATGGTGAATGAACGAAACCAAGAAAAAATATACCAAGAAATATTACCCGCATTATGGAGAAAGAAAAAAGAAAATATGTAAAACATTTTTTGGATTACTCTAAGGGTAAGCGACAATAGTGGTGTTTTGGATGGAACGACCAAGTGTAATGTCAAAGCCACAAACTATGAAATCCTTTCCTCCAACACAACTATCATCATTTAATGCCAAAAGGGGTCGTGTCTCAAAATACATTACATTAACGAAAAATTTTGATGATTTCCTTCTTCATGCTTAGTTGCGAACAAACTGTGAGTGAGTGTATTTCGTCATTTCATCCCGTTTAGGTGGGGTTACAGGTTACTGGCAATGCACTGAAGTGCAACCTTTGAATTTAACACTTCTACACGCTACTTTCTTGCTTTTGGATCGTTTTTAGTTGTTATTTTTTGGTTTGTTTGTTTCTTCCCCTGGGTGAGTAGAGAAATGGAATGGATTTTTGTGTGTTGTGTTATGAATGGCAATACTTTCCACAGGAAACCAAGGGAAACTGCAACTATTTTACTAAAGTGGAGAGGATCCTAGCTAAAGTAATGCCAGATGAAATTAACAATTGCATTTTGTGTGTTATGTCAAGTATAGATGTTGTGGATGTATACTTAGTTGGATATTTTGTTTGTAACACATCTGTGAGAAATAAAAAAATCATGAACGGCTTTTCTTTGAAAATATAAATAATCTGTGATATATATTTCGGAAAAAAGTAGAGAAGAACATAAAATTTTTCATTCCCTTGGTAACATCGAAATATTCATAGGTGACTAAATATACGTTATGAGGTCATACCGTATATATAATATCGATCAAAATAAAAATTCTATGTCGATTTGATCCTACTCATAGAGTTAGATAGAGAAAGCAATATTCAGAATAGAACTCTACTTATATTAGGTTGGGGAAAAAGAAATCCATTATTTTTGTATGACATGCTTCGGAATGTCCGATTTCGGACGAATATTACCGTTGTGTTTTTAAAGGTAACTTCATAATGCCTCTCTCATAGAAGTCCTGCTCTCTATTTGCAAAAAACTCTAGTAGTTGATTTTCACAATCCTCCCTACATACCAATTTTTTTATCATTAAAGCAATTTTGCATTGCAAGAAAAATATTATAATCGCATGGTGCCATGTCCGAACTGTTGGTCAATTCGGGCCATTTCTGGTCAATTGCTATTTTCAAACGGTCCAGTTGTTGACAGTAGAGATCAGAATTTAGCGTTTCCAGTCCCACCAAATGCAAAGCAGAACCTTCCTGGCTGTTAGTCCTGGTTTGGCCGCCGTTTGAGGTGCTTCACCGTTCTTTGACCACGATCGTTTTAGCAGAGGGTTATCGTATGTGATCCATTTATCATCTCCAGTCACCATCCGTTTAAGAAATGGGTCTATCTCATTCCGTATGGCCAAGACTTCGCAAATGGAAATTCGATCCATCCTATTTTTTCTGTTAAATTGTGTGGCACCCAAGCATCGAGTTTCTTTTTTTAATTCAGCTTTGTGTAAATGGTTTAAAACTGATTTATGGTCGATTTTCAGCTCCTGGGCAATGTTACGACTGCTAACATGCCGCCCAACTTTGATCATTTCGCCGATTTTATCGACATTTTCGACGACCGGCCTAATGGGTTTCCTTTTCTCCAACCTAATATTGCACATATTTTTATGCTTTTGATATTACAAATTTGATATATCGGCTCACGTTTTTATGTAGCCACCGTATAAAGGTTCCGTCACATTTTCGGAATTACATAGTCTTGATCCTAGATGCATATCTCTAAATCAATATTTTCAATATAGAACCATTCCATATCACATAATGGACCCGATGCGGCTCTAATTTGGCAATTCGGGTGCTAAGGGTAAAAAAAATTTTGTAGGCCCAGCCCAGTTCCCGTATGTTGAAGGTTATGATCTCATGACCGGCCATTTTATGATTGATCAACATTTTGAAAAAAATATGATCGTGGTGTTTCGATGTATTTATAAGATAATCACAGGTAATACGTCTGAAATTAGACATTTGGGTCTTTGTTTGTGAAAGAAGCAGTTCAATCGCCTTTTTCTTCGATCGCCGTAGGTCGGTCAACGTAGGTCGGTCATTTCTAAGTGGTGTCTGAAGTCTTCCGATAATTCCTAAAAACAAATACGAGAAAATGATTAATTGGGCGCCATGACAATCAGTGCTAAAACGCCTCAAACCAACGCCATTTTTACCGCATCTGGATTACAAATTCCATCTGTAATTCATAATAAAAATTAAACCCTCTCAAATCCTTAATTATTTTAATGGAAATAATTCCCTGCATTTAATCCAAAGTATAAAAATAATATATTTCATTATATTACTATATACAAATTTATATAATTCGACTTATACCCCAAATACGACCACTACAATGCGGTGACAAATAGTAAAAATTAATGTATTTACTTTAGTGTAAGAGGCCAATGTACAGCGAAACAAAAAGAGATTGTCTCCATGACGAAAAGAAATTGTCTACCCAATTCCCTGTTAACATACCACAATGGAGAACCAACACGGAAACGGGAAATGAAAATATAACCGTTAAAATCTTACCACCATCGCTTCCCCACCAAATCTGCGAGAAATGGTTGCACAGCCACTCGATGCAGAAATGTTGCTGTTGATGCTGGGCATGAATCTTGTCTAAAACATTTAGAAAACATTTTTGCCTCAAAAACACAAACCATATTTATGTTTGTTTTTATTTTGACAAAAAAATGAAAAAAAAAAAACCCCAAAAGTATTCATGTCAAGTCACAGTAGAAAATTGAAAAATATCCTCATTGTCGACGTCATCATGCAACAGCAACAACAGCAGCAGAAACATGGTTTTGTAAGAAACTAACAGCTACAACAACAACAACAAACAGAGACCAGGAAACAAATCATTTTGTGGTGAAATTTTGAAGGAAAACAATTTTTGTGTGGAAGAAAAAATAAAAGAAATTGCATTCAAACGTTTGTACAACTCAACCTCAAAAATATGTCCTTTTTCCTTTTCCATAACAAAGGACAACATTCCTTGGAGAAATAGTTGTGTAACAAAACCAACATCGGCAACAACAAACAACAAAAATCTTTACCAAATATTGCAATTTAAGTGCAAATATTAATTTTACGTGATGAGTTAACATTTCATGCTTAGCCTGGCTGATGGTGGTGAGGGTGGAGGTGGTGCTGCTGCAGAGTAGGACAACAATTTGTCCAACTAAAGTGCATAGCTGTTTGTCCCGAAAAAGGATATAAATGGAAATTAAATGATATTTCAAATTTGAGAAGACACTTTGCTATGTGACTGAGTATTGTTGCCTAACATAATAGAAATGCGGGATTTTTTTTAATGTTGTATCTTATGAAAAATGGGGAACATTATGTGGAATGGTGTACAATTTTTATGAAAAGGGGATAATTAATGGTTGCACAATGGTATTACTTAAAAATGCTGCTATGGAAATCTGCAACAAAATTAAGAGTAGAATACTATATTTCTTTGATTTTTTGAAATTTAGTATAGATTAACTGAATCTGATAGTATATTTGCCCTAAAGAATATTCAGGGTAAATCATGACCTTAAACAACAATTGAATTAATTTAAAAACCATTGTGTGAAATTACCCGTCCAATTTGTTACTCATCATTACTCGAAATTCATTGTGACACGTAACGAACTTTTCACTGGCATTTTGTAAAAAAATATTTCCAATAATTTCGATAATTAGAGTAATGATGACCACACAAATGTCACCGCACACATACAAACGGACATATTTTCTGCGCTTACCCTACACATATGCAATTTGGTTGCGTTATTTTATTTTGCTCTCTTTGTGCCGCCACACCTTTTTCCCCATTCTAGGCTATACAATTTGTTACTGCATTTGTTTGGTATTCCTTCTGTATTTTCTTGTCGTCGTTGTTGTTGTTGGTTGTTCAAGTTTATTTGTTTTTTTCTTTTCTCTTTTACTGTGGCAATTTTGTTCATAATTCATTTTGCAATTTTAATTTCCGTTTCCGAGTCATGGCATACCTTGAACGCCGTCGTTGCGTTATCTTTCTGCGGTTCTGCTGCTCCTGCTGCAATTCACATTTCACAGATATTTCATTATAAGAGAAATTCGTAGTAGAGCGCAACGGGCAAAAATGCTTTTAATGCAGGTGATTTTAATTGAAATGAAATGTTTAATTATTAAATTAACCGTGTGGTATGACAGAGCATGGCTGGTTTTTCTACCATCACCACCACCACCACCATCATCATATTTTTTTATATATTTTCCAAACTCAGCCAAGGAAACGGAAATGTAATTGCAGATGAAGATGAAAAAACATGGAATGTTGAAAGAAACAAATCCACAGAATTAATTGCAAATGTGTTGTTATAACCTTTGGAAACCTTCAGACCCAGGCTGGCTATATTTGATTGCCTTATTGGCTATACGTGTCTCTCTCTTTCTCACCATATCTCTCCCCTTGGCGTTTCCAAGTGTTTGTTAAATTTTTATTGTCAGGAGGTTTGCCTAGGTTGCCGTTCATCGATAAATGAAATGAACATTTAACTAAAAATACTTTTTCATTTATTAATTAACACAAGGACAACGGCACACGAAGGGAAAACATAAAATGCTGAAGCTCGCGATGAAATCAGACAAACTCAGTGCTAGAGTAGAGTTCCATTAAAAGGATTTAAATTAAAACGAAATTACATTTTTATGTGAGTTAGAGTGAGTGTAGAACGCGCAGTGAGTGGATGTTAATGTAATTTACAATGGTGTTGTTAGGATAAACCTACTTTTTGGAGAGAGGAAAACAAAAACACAAACCGGGATGCAGAGTTGTAGTATATGATTGCCTTCAAAGGATTATATTTGGCATACAGTGGTGGTTTCAAAAACAAACCAAATTAACAAAAAAAAAAAAAAAAGAAGGAGTGCTATTGTGACAGGATTTAGGATCGTATAATTGGAAAATCAAGTATATAAATAATCAGTTTTTTACATTTTTTTTTAAATTTATAATGAGAAAATATAATTTGCCGGAATCTATAATTAATCGCACTATTTAAAGATTTTGGAAAATTCTTAAACAGGGTGTTTCTCTTTCATATGCGTTTTCCCAGTTTTTGCCATTCGAAACCACTGTTCCTTTGTTTGTTTTACAATTTTCTGCAGTCAACCAGGAAAACATTTCCCTGCGTTGTCTGTGTATTTAGTGTTCATGAATCTAACGAAAATTGTTTTGTAATTTGAATTTGATTTTGACAAACAATTTTGCAATTTTAGCTTTCTTTCATACTGAGTATTGCAAGGCGGAATGTGACAGTATTTTATGTATTAGGGTGAGATGAAAAGTTTTTTTTTTTCGAAATAACAACAAGTAAATAGGCGATGGTTAAGTTGGGTCTGGTCGAAATTTTTACAATATACACATTCGGTCGGGACCTTCATATGGGGTCCATGTTATTATGTTCCTAATCCAAGTAGTTCCTAATCCAAATTGCTGACACTCAGGTTGGAAATTCAACAGACCAAGCGGGATATATGTATAGGGGCTATTTTAGGGCATTAAACTATATTGAAAATTTTTTGAAATGTTGTTTTTTACTTCGATGAGAAAATTCGGTAAAATCTATTAAAAATGCTGCTAAAATTTTCAAAATATTGAAAATGGGCCAAAACTTAAATCGATATTGACAAATGTTTGGTAGGAAGATTTGACACCAAAGAGAACCTAAATTTATGAAACATGACCACACACCCCAGAGTACTAAATAATGGGTGATCCCATAATATGGGGGACCATATTGATAATTTTCCAATTTAGTGAAAACACGAGCTCAAAATATCGAAATTTGGATTGAAGCTTTATATGGGGATACCCTGGAAAGTGTACCAATATTGATAATTTTAATAGGAAGATTTACTAACCAGTGTGGACCCAAAATACCAAATTACAGATGATTACATTGAAAATTTCAGCAAACAAGATTAAATTAAATAGCAAATACAGCACATCCCGATCTAAAACGATAATTCCCTAAGCCGAGCTAGCTTTGTCAAAGTAGACGATACAAAATCAAACAGCAAGAAAGTTGTCTCGTATTTGTTGCCTTCCTTTTGCTACTTACTTGCTTGAAAAGAGGAAAAACTTGTTTAAGTTCGAAGTGACTGGCAGTTAGACTTACTTCATAGACGTACATACGTATACATTTACTTTAAAATGAATACAAACATTTGCAAATATATACACGTTAGTACATACATACTTACACAAGAAATTACTTTACACTTTAGGTAGAAACAATCGACAAAAGAGAAGTGTGCATGGAAGGCATGCGGAATTCATGTTGTAGGGCCTTAATTTTTTTTCGATCTCGTCCCAATAGTCTGCTCTACTTTGGTTTCAATTTAATGATGAGATATACAGGTTTTAAATGTAAAATGTGACAAAGCATTACGATCTCGTCAATCCAGAAAAACATTTTTATTCTAATAATAATAAATAATAGCAAACGGCTTTCTAAAAACGAAATCATAATTTGAATATTACAATTTGTGGATCGATCTGGATGTGCACGGTTGTCAAAAAAGGGAAGTTTATAGTTTTATATAAAAAAACATTTGTATGAGGTATCACATGATCACCAAATAAAAGTTGTTACTGGTTATTATAATTTTCCTTAAATAATATCCTCAACTTCATTATAATCGAAACAATAGAAGATATGCCACATTCTTTTATCTCCAATCAAAATTTTATAAAATTTCCCCCTTGGAACAATTAAATCCCATACAATCGATGCACCACAACGAAAATCTTTCACAAAGATCTTAATTTCGGCAACCATGTATTCACATTGGGTCGTGTGTGACAAGCAATCAGAACACCAATTAAAACCTTTTCACTTTTTCCTTAGAATCTCTTTACAAAACTTCCTACGAAAATGCAACTACAAGGCCTTGCGATAAGGCATGATTGGGCGGATTTCAAATCCAAAATATTGTGGTTATAGCATTGGCACTGTAACACCATTGGCATCATCAACAACTAAGCCTCATATGCTTGCTGGATTGCATCAGTGTTAAAAACGTAGTGTTTCAATTGCTTTAGTTGTGGTTTGAAGTTTGGCCTGAGTAGCAGTGGCAGCATCATCATCGTCAGCAGTGGAGGCAACATTGAATGCCATACACAGATGTGAAAAAAACTTTTTGTTATCAATGTATGTTGTTAGGAGAATTGGTTTCCGTTTCCGCCGCCACTGCTGCTGTTGTTGACAACAGTTATCATTTGTGCCAACGCATGCATCTGCGTAAGTGTGTGTGTTTTACAAAGTGTTGTGTTAATAAATTTCTGTTAGATGCCGAGTGCAGTGAATTTTATTATTAAAGTTGTGTGTGTGTGTGTGGATGGTTTGGCAGGTATTTGCTTTACAAAGACAGTAACAAAAAAAAAACTATTTTTTAATTGGAGTGAAATAACAATTTTTAATACATTTAAAGTTTTTCTATAGGTTGTGACTATTAATAGTATGTCGACAAAGGTGTGTTCACTTTCTGTGTGTGTGTGTTAGATAAATACCACTTGGAGTTATAAAACACACACACAAGCTTTACTACTCTACAAAATTTTGACTGAAACCAAAAGTTGATTGCTCGAATATTTTTGTGTGAATGTATAAATAAAAACCTATGTACATACATATTTGAAGCATTCTGCTTCATATTCAACACTTTGACTTTTTTGTAAATTGTATCTAACCTCAAAGTTACAAACAAGCATATGTAGCTGTGAGAGAAAAAAACGAACACATTTTTTCAGACTAGTTGGGTTGTTCTTTTTTTTTTGAAATTATTCTTCTACAAAGGTATCTATGTCTTCTGTGTAGAAATTGAGTGCAATTTGTTTTTTTTTTTGTTTTTAATTGAGTTTTAGTGTTTTTGTAGCTATTTTGGATTTTTTTTTGTAATATTGCTTGACTTATCAAAGTGTTCACATGTGACAGCACGATGTTAAATAATTTAAGTAAAGGAAACGCTATTCGTTTATATTATGACTATTGATTTATGCTTAAATTATAATAAGAAGGATCATTTGTACCTTTATAAAATCCCCAGAAATCAATTAATAATAAATGTATTGAAATCATTCAGGGCTTCCAAATCGAATATTGCTACATTTTGTGTGAATATCGAAAGACCTTATCACACCTTCGTCTCGATATGTTGCATACTGAACCTAGTAGTTAAAGTAGCATTTTATTTAAAGTGCCCAGATATTCTCTGGCGCATCTATATGGCGTTGTTACTTTCATATATTCAACATCATCTACCAAAAAATACATTTCAACACTTCAGCATACATATATAGGTCAGCAGTAAGTAATATCACCCAAACAGACACACACACCCATTGCTATTTATATATACAATGAACAATTAATATGTTGCAGCAAGTGTTATTTCTTTATGTTCTTTTATTAATGTAGCCAATATAACAATACATACATACAAACACTATATGTATATGTATGCATGTATTTTTTTATTTATGTATTTGTTTTTATTTGCAATGGTTTTGTATATTTCCTGCTGACTGGTGTTGAATTTATTGCAGGCAACAATAAGAGCAAAAAAAATCATTGTCTGATTTTTGGTTTGGTTTATTTGAAATCTGATGGCATTGTTTTTCTTCTTGATGTTCTGT